>NC_028644.1:31797444-31913728 GCF_001406875.1 Solanum pennellii
ATGCTTAATATGAGGTAAAGGTAAGGGTTAGTATAGCAACACATGTAGCCGGACCAAGGTGCGGAGTGAAATTTTCTAGATGCCGGACCAAGGATTTAGAAATACATAACTTATCACTTTGCATGCAAGATACTAGGAAAGAATTGTTATAGTTCGAATTATGAAGTTAGAAACCTGTGGGGAACACGTAAACCCTAGTTACTTTTATTAATTGATTAAACTCCAACATTTGAAACTGTTAGTTGTCTCCTTTAATTTAGATAGTTATTTTCATTCATTTAGAAGTAAAAAAAAACCCTTTTATTGTCTTTGTTTTCCAAAGAAATAATTGACTAAATAGTAGTAATAATATATTGAAGCTAAGTCTGAACTATTTTCCTCGTGGGAACTATCCCAACCTCATTAGTTGGGTTCTTTACTTGATACGACCGCTTTACTTCTTATTTGAGAAGTAAGTTTGAGCGTACCAAATTTTGGCGCCGCTGCCGGGGAAAGTAGCTTTTAGATTAATTTAAACTTATTACTATAGTTTAGTCAAGATTTTCTTGATTTTACTTTGTTTAATTGTTTTTGATTTTTGCAGAACCATCTTCCTTGTATTCCAAATACACGGAGAGGAAGAGAGCCATTGTTTCCCTATGATCACGAATTAGAGCGTACACTACGCAACATGAATCGAGGGAATTAATGATGATGATCCAAACCAGAACATCCCAGCTCCGGTTGATATTAATGGTCAGTTGTTACCCGATGCTCCGGGTGAATACCAACAGAGGGGACAAAATCCCGCTCCACGGCCCCAAGAATACTACAGAGGCTATGACAATATAGCAGACTCCGATGGGCCACTTGTCTTGCCCCCTCTACCACCAGGCCACACCTTTGTGGTAACTAGTAGCCTGATGCAAATGCTCACTGCCAGAGGTTTGTTTTCAGGGCTACGTTCTGAGGATCCACATGCCCATATAGCTAAGGTAAGGGCAGTGTGTAAAAGCTGTGTAGGGAGGCCTGACATGGACTTGGACGTAATAGGGCTAAGAGTGTTTCCTCTCTCATTGACGGGAGAGGCTGCTATTTGGTTCACTGAGCTCCCTTACAACTCAATTTTAACTTGGAACCAACTAAGGGACGTTTTCTTAGCACGCTACTACCCGGTGTCCATGAAACTAAACCACAAAAACAGAGTGAGCAACTTTGTGGCACTACCAGAAGAGTCAGTTAGTAGTTCTTGGGATAGATTCACTTCGTTCTTGAGAAGCGTCCCCAATCACCGCATAGATGATGAGTCACTGAAGGAATACTTTTATCGGGGACAGGATGATAATAATAAAGCGGTGTTGGATACTATAGCGGGTGGTTCTTATGGGGAGTGTCCTTATGCTGAGATTGCTGAAAAGTTAGAGAAAATCTCCCGGAACAATAAAGCTTGAAGTACTAGGAAGTCAGATACTGGGAGAAACACCTTTGCAGTGCAATCCACTCAAAACCCACCCACAGATGAGATTCGTGAAGAGATGGCTCAGATGGGAACTGAGCTTGGGTTGGTTTAAAACATAACACTGGGGGTGCAGAAAAGATAAATACAGTTAACTACTTGTCTAAACCACCACCACCAAATGATGAATGCTATTATGCGGAGGATTCCTATGCAGTAAATGAGCAGACGGGGGTTTCCGACCGAGTGCCCAAGGCTCAAATCAGGATAATTGGCGCCAAGGTCAAGGGAACCAAGGTCGGATCTATGGTAACTATAACCGTGAGGGTCATTATGTCCGAGATTGAAACTACAACCGCGACAACAACTTTAACAGGGGTAACTATGGTAACAGAAATGATAGGAATGGGCCCTATGTCCCTTATCAAAATCGTGAAGTTACTCCTAGGGATGGTGGAGATAGTATGGCGCGTGTTGAGGATATGTTGCACAAAATGATGAGGAGGTTCGATGCTAATGATGAGCACATTAAAGAGTTAAGGAGTGATTTGGTGGGTATTGGGCAGAGAGTCGATACACATACAATATTGATTAAGCAGATCAAGTTGCAAATGGACCAATTATCTGCGACTGTGAGCACACGCTAACCAAGCACTCTTCCTAGCAACACTGTCTAAAATCTGAAAAATGATGCACATTGTATGGCAATCACTACTCGGGGTGGTAAGCAAACCATTGAGCCACCTATACCGTCTAATGAGGAAAAAGTGAGAAAGGATAATGATAAGGTGGCAGATGGTAGTGGTGAAGCAGAAGATACCACTAGAAAAGATGCAGAAGTCCCTATTAAGGTAATTCCCATGCCTAGACCACCACCCCCTTTCCTCAGAGAATAGTGAAAAAGACCGAGGATGGTAAATATCGGAGTTTTATAACAATGTTGAAGCAGATTTCTATCAATGTCCCTTTGGTAGAAGCTCTAGAACAAATGTCCGGTTATGCCAAGTTTATGAAAGATCTGGTTACAAAGAAAAGATCGGTCATTTTTGAGGATGATGATAGAATGCAGCATTGTAGTGCTATTGCTACAAAATCTCTGGTACAAAAGAAAGAAGATCTGGGTGCGTTCACTATTCCTTGTACAATCGGGCTATTACATTTTGCGAAAGCATTATGTGATATGGGGGAAAGCATAAATATCATGCCCCTCTCGATTTACAAGAAGTTGGGTTTTGGTGACCCAAAGCCCACTGCGATGCGGCTACTGATGGCTGATCGAACAGTGAAAAGGTCTATAGGAATACTCCAAGATGTGCTAGTAAAAGTGGAGTCGTTCATATTTTCGGCAGATTTTGTTATTCTTGATTATGAAGTCGATTTTGAAGTGCCTATTATTCTTGGGAGGCCATTCCTTGCTACGGGTAGAGCCTTAGTTGATATGGAAAAGGGGCAGATGAAATTTCAGTTGAACAATGAAAAAGCGACCTTCAACATTTGTAGGTCCATGAGGCAGAGTGATGAGCTCCAATCGGTATCTGCTATATCCTACAAAGAAAAGATGAAGAAGGATAATATCCTAAAAAGTGAAAAACGAGAGTTTATTGTTGGGGATTTGGTGCTTTTAGATAGTTCTAGGTTGTATTGGCTTTCGAGCAAGCTCAAGTCCAAATGGACTGGCCCTTACTTGATTACCCAATTATCCCCTCATGGAGCAGTTGAGTTAGAAACCAAGGAGGAAGTGCGGTTTAAGGTGAATGGAGAACGAATAAAATCCTATTTTGGGCATACTGAATCGGCAAATGAAGGGATCGAGGCATACCATATTGATGAAGGCTGAGTAATCAAGCGTCCTCAGTCGTGCCGCGGCGTTAAATCAGGAGCTTGTTGGGAGGCAACCCAATACTTATAGTTTTTCTTTTTATTAATGGTAGCATTTTCTACTAATGGGTTTTAAATTTGCAGACACATCACTAGGAAATTCTGCAGAAAATCACTCTGCAACAGTCACTGATAGAACCATCGACGGCCTATCACGGACGCGACGGACCGTCGAATGAATCCGTTGTGCCAAGTACGTCTTTCTATTATTTTCAAAACTAGGGCACACGCGACAGAACCAATGATGGACCGTCACAAATGGGACGGACCGTCGTCAGGGACTCGTCGCGTCATTAATAAAGCGTACCCGACCCGACCCGGCTGGAGGTTTTAAAAATTCTTAATATTTAAAAACCCCACCCCCTTCATTTCACCCCTTTCCTTCACTCTTCCTCCCATTTCCCTCCCTTTTAAACTTCCAATTTCCTACCTCTCTTTCTTTCAACCGATCATTTTCCCAAATTCCCCAATTTCTAAAATCCACTCTCTACTAGTCGGAGTCTGCTGTTGTGGTTCTCTACTTGATCACCAAGTACCTTCCTCGCTTGTTTTTCTCAAATTCTCAGGTATGTGTCTCTGATTTCTACCCATTTACATTGCATTTTTGTTTATCAATTAGTATTAGCCTATTTTTTATTGATGGGTTCATTCTTTAATACATATTCTGTATGACCTAGGTTGAGAATCCTCAATATTGCCTTGTTAAAACTCTAGAAAATAGGAGTTTTAGCATTGCTAGTTACTAGGTATTTGGGTTAGACAAATGTAGGTTAAAAAAATAACAATTCCATTTGGGTCATAGGGGATGAATGGGGCATCCCTAATTCTATCACTGAATGACAGAATGAGACCCCGATGACAGACTATCGTACCCACGACGGACTGTCATTGAGTCCGTCCTAACATCCCCAAAACCCCACTGTCCAATTTTCTCCAAGTGTCCCCCAACGGACACATGCGACGGACCGTCGTTCCCACGATGGTCCGTCCTGCACAACCGTTCTGGTTGTTAGAAACCCTGGTCCTAAGGGCCTCCCACTTTTTCTAAGTGTCCTTCAAGGGACACATGCGACGGACCGTCATTATCACAACGGTCCGTCCTGCACATACCGTCATGACGGTCAGAGACCCTATTCTTAAGGGTCTCTCACTTTTTCTAAGTGTCCTCCAACGGACATTGACGACGGACCGTCATACCCTAGACGGTCCGTCCTGCATAACCGTTATGACGGTCAGAGACCCCACTCCTAAGGGTCTCCATACTTTTTCCAAGTGTCCTTTTACGGACACCTACGACGGACCGTCATACCCTCGACGGTCCGTCCTGCGTAACCGTCATGACGATCAGAAACCCCTCTCCTAAGGGTCTCCATACTTTTTTCTAAGTGTCCCACGACGAACATCGATGACGGACCGTCATCATCACATTGGTCCATCCTTCTTATCCGCCATACTTGTCAGAGACTTTCCTTCAGGGGTATCCACAAAAACATAGTTCAAGTAAGACATGACGGACCCCATAACAGCCATCACCTGGTCCGTCGTGTTTCACTGTTACTATATAAATGTCATTACATCTTAACTCTTTTATTTATTTGGTGTCGTTTTGCTTGTCTTGTTTGCTCCTCCTAGTACTAATATTGATTCTTTACAGTTACTATCTATTATGGCACCAAAACAAGATCGAGTCTACGCACGTGGGCAATCGAAGTTCATCGCTCCGTCTGCCCGCCTGGTCATTGGCTCTGATGATGAGCGTGACCCCGAGTACGTGCCCCCAGGCACTTCCACCCCATCCTGAGTTGCACGTGCTGCCAGAGCCATACCTAGAAAGGTGGCATCCGGCGTAGTCACTGCCTCCCACTCTAATGAGGAGCGCACACTGACCGGCACACCTTCTAGGTCAGCTACTCAGGAAGAAGGAGTGTCTGGCTCCGGATCTGCTGAGGTCCCTGCACCCGCCACAGCTGCACAGTCTGCCTCGTCTGATGAGGCTGACAGTTCAGAATCCACACCCGTCTCACCGACTCATGCTCTCACCTGGGTTGCCGACTAGCCCAACCGGTGGTGTGTCGACGGGCAGTATCAAGTCTATTCAGACGCAAAGTTTCTGAATGACAAAGGATTCATGACACGGACACTTACATTGGAGGGCGGGTCCTTACGAGAAGTCTCCTGACGATGCCATAGATACACAATCTCTTCACCAGACATCGACTAGAGTGGACAGCGTGTTCGTTGGGATGTTATTGTGAAGAGTTGGTCCGAGAGTTCTACGCCTCCTACGTAGCTACTCTCAGATCATAGATTGATAGGCGGGCTGCCCCCGCCAAACAGGCCCCACTGGAGCATGTCCGAGTACGTGGCATTCAGGTTGATATCTTCTTGTCTGCCATCTGCCGGTATCTATACGGCGAAGATGTTGATGCCAACCAGACCCCTCTCACCGCTGAGTTTGACTATCGGTGGCAAATTGTCAAAGATGGCGAATTCTTGCGTGAGCCATCGGTGAGAGAGACCACCAAGAGGTGGATGGCCCTGCACTTGTCTGTTGATGGAGAGGGTGCTGACTGGGTGACCGAGCCGAAGGGAGCCATCAATAAGGCTAACTTGACCTTCACGACGAAGTTTTTGTGGTTGATTGTCCTCCACTACCTTTCCCCCACAACCGTTGGTAATATAGTCACATGGGATCGTGCAGTACTGATGGTGGCGATGATAGCTGGGTTTGAGGTGGATTTTGCTTGGCTTCTAGAGGCGGTCATGCACGAAAGGACTTTAAAGGTCACAACCACTTACCCTTTCCCGTGCATGATATTTTCTCTATGCAGGTCCGCAGGTGTGCCTATATAGCACGTTGATCAGATCAAGACCCCGCTGGGCATTGTTGATATCGGCCTCATCAGGGATGAGGCCAATGAGTTGGCTCCACGCAGACGGCCCCGTCCAGAATTGCCCCCACTTGGTGACAATCTGGCTGATACGGTAGCACAAGCCTGCACGGCTACGCAGGCGGCTTCCACTGACACTACCCCGATCGAGTCTATCTCGGGTAGTAGCACTGGCCCGAGCTTTTCTCGCTCAGCCCCTTTCCCCGCTCTGGTCCCGCTTTCTAGGTTCCAGAAATTAGCGGCGCAGATGGCTAAACTTCTGCATCACATCCAGCCTTGGATGCAGAGGTCTATTGTTGAGGCAGAAGAGCGCTTGGAGCGGAGAATGGTCCATCACACAGAGCGGAAGATCGCTGAGGTTCATCAGTGCTTGGACGCTTTTGAGTTGCGTGTGCTAGCATGGCCAGCCCCTCAGATGGATGTGTCGACCCTTCAGGCTGCGGTCGAGAGTCTTCGAGTAGACATCGATATGATCTTAGAGGATAGGGTGCCTGAGTCTAAGGCTACTTCTGCAGAGCATGCTGAAGACATAGTGATGGCGACCTTATTCGCCACTTCTAAGATTCCACCACCTCCCCTCGAGAGCATTCCAAGAGGCGTAGGGGTCGAGAGGAGGATGAGGCTCGAGCATGGAAGAAGGAGAGCCGTGAGATAGAGGCTGCGAAAAGAGACTTGCTTGTTGATAACAAGGCGCGTCGGATGAGGGCCGTAGAATCAGCTGCTGAGCATCTAGCTCAGAAATGTGGAGCTAGGAGGAGGCACTGTTGATAGTGTTGTTGATGCTGAGGACACTACTGAGGGTGTCCAGATTACAGAGGTAGTGGGTTCCAGGGAACCGGACCCACCAGCTTGCTGATCATCGGCGCTTTGCGCCCAAGGTTTGCTTCACCTACCACTCTTGTATTTCAATTTTTTATGCATTGAGGACAATTGCATGTCTTTTTGTTGGGAGTGGGGTAATTGGAAAGTGAGTGCTAGGGTGAAGTCTGAGTAGCCCAATTCACTATCCTCTTTTGGGGTTTTCTTGCCTGTGTTCTTTTTCCCCAAGAGACTGATTATTTTTACTGTTGAACCAGCATGTCTATATCTTGTGTACATAGTTTAATTCTGAAGAATGATGGCTAAAATGATATCCAGATGAAATGAAAATGATGCATGACTAGGCATAGTAATTGATAAATGTGTGGCTCTAAGCATGACATAGAGGTACACCACTGCATGACCCTAAGTCTAGAATT
This sequence comes from Solanum pennellii, assembly GCF_001406875.1. Lineage (NCBI taxonomy): Eukaryota > Viridiplantae > Streptophyta > Magnoliopsida > Solanales > Solanaceae > Solanum > Solanum pennellii. The sequence goes on from NC_028644.1 coordinate 31,804,887, forward strand.
CGAACTAGGTGTCTGATAATCTGGTAGAGTAATGAGATGTCAAGTGAGTGTGAGGAAGATTTGAATAGTCCACTATTTGTACTAAGCTAGAACTTGCCTGGTTAGTCCTGCTAAAAGTAAGCTGTAATAGACAACTAGGAAAGGGTCATAGGCCCTTGTTCAATATAGACATTTTTAGCCTAAATAAAAAAAACAAATGAAATTAATCCTTCTTTGATCCAAATGATTTGAGCTTAAACTAGACCTTTCTTTTTCACCCCAACTGATCTTTTCTGGGAATAATGTGTTGGCCCTGGTCCCTCCTTGGACATGTGCACCTCACCTTATGCCAAAAGCATAAGTTGAGGGTGGCTAATGCAGTAAACAACCTTTTTATGGCCCTGACCCAACTTTGGGTATTGTGTACTTTGACTCATGGCAAGCCATGAGTTGAGGGTGACTATTATGAGGAATGCTCTGGAAAGTTGGGTTGAAAGAACAAAGAGAAAGAAAGAACAAAAGTAAAGTGACTCAAGAATCAGTTGAAAGAAAAGTGAAATTAAAAAAAATACAATAAATCCAAGCAAGAAAAGAAGAGAGTCACTTACACAAATGAAGAAAGAAGGGAAAATAGCAAGGTGAAAGAATATGAGAAACTGGGCGAAATAAAATGATAAAAAGTGGTATGTTTAGCCGATATGTCAAGGAGGGCAAAAAGTCACTAAAGTATACCTAAATATACCCTACCTGACCCTGAGCCTATGTTACAAGCTAAGAAAGTCCTATCATGATCCTAAGAGTTGTATAGCAAACTTAAAGCAGTGAAAATAAGAGCAAGCTTATGGCAATATGTATAAATGAGTTGTGAATTTGTTCTGAGAGTAAGTGTTGAAAAGTAATCCTTATACTCAAACTGAAATCATTGTGTGAAAAATGAGGATGTTGTTTTGAAGTGAGGACACTAGTTGCAACACCAGAAATATTAGCACCTCGATGAGAAATTGAAGAGGATAGGTGTTAGTGCATGGTGAGTCTGTGTCATGGTCTGATTCCACATAATTCAAGCCTAATAGTTATAGCATGCATGAATATGATGAGATTGATCGCGATTGATAGCCAAATGATTGCGAAAGATAAACCATGAATACTATTGTACAAAGATTTTGTATTGAGTCATAGTGCGTCGCTTGAGGACAAACAACGAATTTAAGTTGAGGGTGTTGATATACCAATGTTTCACGATATTTTTAATGCTTTTTCCTTAAGTTTAGTGTGTCCAAAAGCCTTTTTGTATTAATTTTTATGTAAGTTTGTCTTTATTTGCAGGAAATTTGTCTAAAAGATGAATGCGGAGGTTTTTTGAGCAAGAAATGTAGAAATGTACCACCTACGGAGCTTGTGAGAGTTCGTCGTGTGCGTGACGGTCTGTAGGTGGCATCGTAGTGCAGCTGCTGAAGGAAGATGGGGAATTCTGACCAAGTGTGGGTTTACGGAGTGCGTGACGGACCGTCGTAGCCATGACGGTCTGTCCTGCTAGTTCGGCATGAAAATCAGAGAAGTAGTCCCACTAACCAAATTCCAAGAGTTCAAGTGTTTTGAAACGGAGACCCTTGGATAACCTAAGTGGTCTAGCTTAGTCTACGTAGGGGTATGGAACTCTACCTAGACAGTGCACTAGTTAGTCTTGAGGGGAGTCTTAGGAGGATGTTCTTATATGTTTATGATATGATAATATATGATGTATATATGATGACCATATCATACTGTTGATACGATATGTTGATTAGTTCATTTGTGAATATGTCTTGGTTTATAATGATAATATAAGATGAAATGTAAGCCTAAATTCGATGAAATGTAAAGTTGGACATTGGTCTTGTTTTCTTGTTGAAGATACTTGATTGAGTAAGGTTATGGGGCTTTGCTTGGTCATTGCACTTGTTGACTTAATAAGAACTTGTGAGTAGTTGTCTTGCTTATTATGATATGTTTAACTCTTATTCATTCTTGTGATATTATTCCTTGATGTTAAGGTTGTAGTAACTCATGATTCTAAGTGTGTTGGGATAAGTGTTACTTGTTGGAATAGTAAGCATGTTTGGTTGATTAATATGATTTACTTGACTTCGCATTAAGCCCAAAAAGGGGTAAAATAACATGTTTTTGATAAAAGTCCGTTTTAGCATATTTGCTTGTGTATGTGCATAAGATCTCATACTTAGTACATGTGGAGTAATAACCCCATTTTCTTCCCTTGTCCCAAACATTTTAGGTTCCGGTAGTTGAAGAGTTTTGAAGGCGATATCGTTGAAGGCTTGGATTCCTCTTTTCATCCAAGTAGGTAGGTCCTCAACTTTCAAGGGCAATGCCATATTCTAGCTTTGGTCTTTGTTATCAGCTTATTGACTCTATCATTCCTTTCCTTGTTAATTGAATGTTGTACTTTCGTATGACCTATACATGGTCTTGTTGAATTGATGTAAGGGCTATGTCCATATTATGATATTCGTTTAGATGGTATGAGACGAGACAATCATTGAGACTATTTCTATATTCCTATATATATTTGTGCAATAAAAGTAGAAGGCTATCTAACCTTCCTATATGAAGGGTCTATGTATACTCGATATGAATATATATTATGTGTATGTAGAGGTCTATGTAAACCTCCAAGTAGAGAAAATCAAAGTTTTAAATTTTTCCGCATTTTTCAACCTATGAATGTAATGACATGAACTAAGAGGCTAGTCTTAGTCCTTCAAAAGGACAACGACGCCGGCTACGTCTGGGGGGTAAACTCGAATGTGACAAACTTTATTAGAGCATGAGGTTGAATACTGTTGAGTTATGTCTATCTCTCTATCACGTCTATGTAGGTTTGTATTCATAATTGTGAAGCGCTCCACACTTATGAGTAGGAACCTATATGATGCATAGGAATCACGCTCTTTCTTGGAAATTTTATATTGTGCCCGTAAAGTATACTTTTGGTGTGCTTTTGCATCTAATCATGTTGTTGTGCTTATTGGAAGAATGAACACTTGAATGAATGCGGCTCGAATACTTGAGGAGGAAGTTGCTAATGTGGGAGCTCCTCCCCATGTTGAGCAAGTTCCTCCACTTGAGGAAAATGCTAATGTTGATCAATAGCCGGCTAACCCTCCACCTATGACAGAGGCAAAAATAAGGGCTATTCTTGCTCAAATGGCCCAAGCTATGTGTACCCAAGCACAAGACGCAACGGTTCAAGCCAAGCTATGACGGCTAAAGCCAATCGGGATGTTGCTCCTCGTCCTCATCAACAATTCACTACTATGGCTTCCCGTCGAAGGGACTTCACGCGGATGAACCTTCCTACTTTCGATGTGTCTAAGCTTGATGAAGACCCCCAAGAATTCCTTGATGAGGTCTACAAAGTGTTATATGCTTGGGGATAACTTCAAGTGAAAAGGCAGAGTTGGCCTCATATCAATTCAAGGATGTGGCCCACACTTGGTATGTGCATTGGAGGGACAATAGGTCGTTGAGGGGTGGTCCGATAACTTGGGAGATATTTAAGGCGGCGTTTCTAGATCGGTTCTTCCCTAGAGAGATGAGGGAGGAAAAGGTGAGAGAGTTCATCAATATTCGCCAAGGAGGGGAGAGTGTTCATGAGTACTATTTGGAATTTGTTAAGTTGTCCAAAATATTCTCCTTACTTAGTTTCCGATCCTAGAGATAAAATGAGCCGTTTTGTGATGGGGGTGTCGGAGGACTTACAAGAGGAGTGTCAATCGTCCATGCTACATGAAAACATGAACATTTTCCGTCTTATGATTTATGCAAGAAGGGTTGAGGAGGCAAGAGTTAAGAGAAAACGTAGAGATGCTAAGAGGGCTAGGTTATTCAATTGACACTCCTCAAAGAATAGGTTTGAGATACAAGATAAGCCTAAATTTAAGAAGCGTGGTTCAAATCAAGTCCCTACCAAATTTCCAAGAGCTAGTGGTGATAGGGTGTCTAACCCTAAATTTAAGAAGGGAAAAGGTTCTAATTCACCAAAGGAGGCCAACTTGTGGAAGGTGTGGTAAAAAACACTATGGTGAGTGCCTTAAGGGGACGGATAATTGCTTTAGTTATGGCAAGAGTGGTCACAAAATGAAAGATTGTCCAAACTTGAAGAGTCATGACAAGGGTAGTGGCCAAGCTCAAGCAAGTGGTTTTAGTGATTCTCCCAAGAAGAACCGCTTCTATTTTCTCCGCTCTAGGGGTGAGCAAGAGACCTCTCCCGATGTAGTGATCAGTATGTTAAAAATCTTTACTCTTGATGTGTATGCTTTACTTGATCTGGGTGCTACGTTGTCCTTTGTTGCACCACTAGTAGCTAAAAAATTTGATGTTTTACCCGATATTTTGGATGAGCCTTTTATTGTGTCTACTCCGGTGGGAGAGTCGGTTGTTGCTAAAAGAGTCTATCGAAATTGTCCTATTACATTGACCAATAGAGTTTCTTATGTTGATCTAGTAGAACTCGATATGTTTGATTTTGATATTATATTGGGTATGGATTGGTTGCATGTATGTTTGGCATCCATTGATTTTAGGACAAGATTGGTGAGGTTTAACTTCCCAAGTGAACCCGTTACTGAGTGGAAGGGGGGAAATTCTATTCTTAGAGGTCGCATCATATCTTGTCTAAAAGCATGTCAAATAATCTAAAAGGGTTATCTCTATCACATAGTAAGAGTCCAAGATTTCGATTCCAAAATTTCTCCGATTGAGTTGGTCCCCGTAGTGAAGGAATTTTTGGAGGTTTTTCCTAATGACCTTCCCGGTATTCCACCCGAACGAGAAATTAATTTTGGTATCGATTTGCTAGCAAAAACAAATCCCATTTCAATCCCTCCATATCGGATGGCTCCGTCTGAATTGAAAGAGTGAATTCAAGGATTTGCTTGACAAGGCTTTATAAGGCCTAGTATATCTCCATTGGTGCTCCGGTGTTTTTTGTCAATAAGAAGGATGGGTCTTTGAGAATGTGTATCGACCACCATCAACTTAACAAGGTCACCATTAAGAATAAGTACCCTCTCCCTCGGATTGATGACTTATTTGACCAACTCCAAGGGGCGAGTTATTTTTCAAAGATAGACTTGAGGTCGGGGTATCATCAACTCAGTGTGAGAGGGGAAGATGTACCGAAGACGGCCTTTCGGACTAGGTATGGGCATTATGATTTCTTGGTCATGTCTTTCGGTCGCACTAATGCTCTGGCGGCATTTATGGACCTAATGAATAGATTCGTTTGTCATTGTCTTCATTGATGATATCCGTGTATACTCAAAGAATGAGGAAGATCATATGGGTCATTTGATGGTAGTGTTGCAAACCCTTAAAGAACATCAATTGTATGCCAAATATAGTAAGTGTGAGTTTTGGTTGAGATCGGTTACTTTTTTGGGCACATCATTTCTAGTGAGGGAGTTGAAGTAGACCCAAGGAAAACTGAAGCGGTGAAAAATTGGTCTAGACCTTTGACTCCGACTGACATCAAGAGTTTCTCTGGTTTAGCGGGTTACTATCGGAGGTTCGTGGATGGTTTCACGTCCATTGCGTCTCCTTTGACTACTTTGACCCAATAGAGTAAAAAGTTTGAGTGGTCGGAGGCATGTGAGAAGAGCTTCCAATTGTTGAAACATAAGCTTACTTCTGCTCTGGTGTTGACCTTACTAAAGGGTACAAAAGGTTTTGTGGTGTATTGTGACGCATCCCGAGTGGGTTTGGGGTGTGTGCTTATGCAAAAACGGTAAGGTGATAACTTATTCCTCAAGGCAAATAAAGGTACATGAGAAGAATTACCCCACTCACGACCTTGAATTTGAGCCGTGGTGTTTGCTTTGAAAATTTAAAGGCATTATCTGTATGGGGTTCATGTGGATGTTTTTACTGATCATAAGAATCTCCAATATGTGTTTACCAAAAAGGAGTTAAATCTCCAATAAAAAAGGTGGCTTGAGTTGTTGAATGATTATGATATGAGTGTCCTTTATCACCCCGGCAAGACTAATGCAGTTGCGGATGACTATAGGTAGTGTATCCCATCTTGATGAAGCCAAAAAGGACCTAGCAAGAGAAGTGCATAGGTTGGATAGGTTGGGGGTGAGGTTGGAGAGTGCTCTGGATGGGGGTTTCGTAGTTCATCATAACTCTGAGTCATCGTTAGTGGTTGAGGTGAAGTCCAAACAACACTTTGACTTAGCCTTGATGGAGTTGAAAGGATCAGTTCTTGGCAAGATGAATGAATCATTCTCCCTAGGGGGATGGCGTGTTAAAGTACAAAGGGAGATAATGTGTTCTCGATGTAGATGGGTTGAGGGTTTGGATCTTAGAATAAGCACATGGGTCTCGCTACTCAATTCATCCAGGGTCGACAAAAATGTACCATGACCTAAGGGAAATATATTTGTGGAAAGTTATAAAAAGGGACATAGCGGAATTTGTCGCTAACTGTCCGAATTGACAACAAGTAAAGGCCAAACACCTAAATTCAGGTGGTTTGCTACAAGAGATCCAAATTCCAACTTCGAAGTGGGAATACATCAATATGGACTTTGTAGTAGGTTTACCCCGGACCAGAAGTCCTATGATTCCATATGGGTGGTTGTGGATCGATTAACTAAATCCGCTCGCTTTATCCCCATCAAGTCTACATATTTTGGTGGAGGATTACTCAAGAATCTTCCTAGATTATATTGTGTGTCGCGATGGCATTACGTTATCCATCATATCAGATCGGGGCGCACAATTTACATCTAGATTTTAGAGGTCGTTCCAAAAAGGGTTAGGTACTACGGTAAAGTTGAGCACCGCTTTTCATCCCCAAATGGATGGTCAAGAAGAGCGTACGATACAAACCCTTGAAGATATAATTAGAGCTTGCATTATTGATTTTAAAGGGAGTTGGGATAGGCATTTACCTTTAGTAGAGTTTTCCTACAACAACAGTTTTCATTCAGCCATTTCCATGGCTCCCTATGAAGTCTTGTACGGTAGGAGGTGCAGGTCTCCTATTGGATAGTTTGAAGTGGGTGATCCATCACTTCTTGGTCCTGAGTTGATTTATAAGACTTTGGAAAAGTTTTATATCATAAGGAACCGGTTGCAAACGGACTATAGTCGGTAAAAGTCTTATGCCGATAATAGGAGAAGGGAATTGGAGTTTGAAGAAGGTGATAAGGTGTATTTGAAAGTTTCACCAATGAAAGGGGTGGTTTGATTTGGCAAGAAAGGAAAATTGAGTCCTCGTTATGTGGGTCCCTACGAAGTCTTACAAAGGGTTGGTAAGGTTGCCTATGAATTGAAGCTTCCTAGTGAATTGGCTTCGGTTCATCCGGTTTTCCATGTTTCTATGTTGAAAAAGTGTATCAGTAATGCCGAGTCCATTCTTCCTATTGAGGGTCTTGGTGCCAAGGATAACCTCTCTTATGAGGAAGTCACGGTTAGAATTCTTGATAGGCAAGTCAAGAAGTTGAGGAATAAAGAGGTGACTTCCGTAAAAGTGTTATGGAAAAATCAATTAGTTGAAGGTGCTACATGGGTGGCCGAGGCCGATATGAAATCCCGTTATCCTCATCTTTTTGAGAATTAAGGTTAGACATTCTTTTTCATTATATAATTATTTAAAAAGATTTGTGTTTCTTGATTTTTGGGTGAAGTGTTGCAAAAAATGACATATTTGAAAAACCTCACAATAAGTTTTACAGTGAAGTCACGGTAGTATTTCTATTAAAAACTTGAAATTTTGATTTTGCTTGTTTTGAGTTATGTTGTGCATTTTGATACGGTGAGACTTCATGAAATGATAGGTAGCATGTTGTTAAGTTGAACTCTGTGCTAATTGACTCATACGATGTATGTTGAGCTCATAAGTGTTGTGAGAAGGAAATGCCTCATGATAAACTGTTTTGAGCCTTAGGTGTGGTAATATGAGTTTTAATATTTGCTTGGTTGAAGTGATATGATTTATATTAAATTGGTATTGTTTATTGGTTGGGCTGCTAGTCTTGGGTCTATTCCTTCCTTTAAAGTAGTTTTAGTGTAATTCGGGGATGAATGTTCCTAGGGGGGGGGGATAATGTAACACCTTGAAAAATCCAAGACTCATGGTAAAGCCTAACATAGGTGTCATAAAGTTTAAACACTATTTCTAAGTCCATTTTTAATGAATATAGGTCATATAGAAGGTTTAAGAACCAAAATGTCCAAAGACGTCCAGGAAGTTGGTTCAGAGAGATGTTAGTGTACCTTAGCCTTTTTATTAACTTTTAGGAGTCGGAAATGTACGAGAATGGGTGGAAAGGTAGCTAATGGGTGTTTGAGTTGTTTCATGATTGGAACGTCTGGGTATGACTCCCCAAGGACCAACCAAGGGCCCTCGAGGAGAATCCCTGCAGTTTGATGCCGCACTGACTGGAAGTGTGCATCGATGGGGTAGACGACGGTTCGAAAGTGGCTCGACGGGGCGTCGAAGTCCACCGTCGTCTCTTACTTAGAAAGATTTCTGAAGGCACTTGTTTGCCCAGCTACTGTTACACTCAATGAAAATGGAAGACGGGGCGTCATTGGCTCGACGGGGCGTCGAGGCTACCGTCATCCCATACTTAAACAAAATTGGAGGAAGCCTCACCTCCAAAGTCTCTAATAGAGACGACAGAAGTGCAGGACGGAGGGGGGTGTCCGTCGACCCATCGATGGGGTCTCGTCGGTGATGGTCGAATTTCACTAATGGATTTTAATGATTTCATTTAAATTAATTAAATGGTTTAAAGGTTAGTTAGTGATTAAAGGAAAACTAATTAATTTAATTAAGCCCCTCTATAATTACCTTAACCCTCATTAACCTAAAGTTAACTCTCAAAATAAACTCTCTTCCTTCTCTCTTATTTCTCTCTCTACAAGAACACACCATTGAAGGCTAGCAAGAACTAGGATTTGGGGGCTGGAAAAGGGTGGATTGTTCATAAAATTGTTGAGAAACATTAAGGTATGAGTTCTATTCACCTTTGAGATCCTTCCTCAAAGGGTTCCTTCAAAATGGATTTCAAAAATTTGAGGTTTTTATGAGTTTCATTCAATTACGAATTTGAAGTTATGGATTGAGTTGTTAGTGAATTCTAAGGGTTATATTGAGTATATTTACATGTAATTCAACTTGTTTATGATAATTATTGATGGTTTGGTCAAGTTAAAGAACATGATCCTCTATCCCTAACCCTAGGTAGTGATCTTGACTGATGTTGTATGTTGATCATTCAATTGAGTTGGTTGTTGATTAGATTACTATCGTATGGTTCTATTATGGTTAAATTAAGATGAACTATAGGCCTATCATGCTAGTTCTTGAGATGTAATTTAGGTTATGAATTATAATGTGAAATTATCTTATGTATCTTGTCTCTAGTGTGATCTAAGATGAATTGTGTTATAGAGATGCAATTGGCCTTGTTATTCTATTGATTATCAGTGTGCTATAATTTTACTCCCCAAGTTGGGTTGAGTTATGAGTTGATGGTAAGACCTTGATGATAAACTATGAGACACACTAGGAAAATCTTAGAATCTCTATCTTTACTCCCAATTGTGATTAATTGTTGTTAAGCTATGATATTACATTGGAGTATGCCTTATATTAAGATTATAGGGTGGTATGATGTTGAATTGAAATGTCTTGACTATGTTGTGAGGTTGATTAAGGTGTATGTGCTATAAGGATGGTGAAAACTATCAATGTGCCTTAAAATGTTATGAAATGCTAAAGTAATAACCACACTTATATTAATTATGATGAAAGGACTTAAACTCATACAATTCTTATTGAGCTATTGATGATGATGATTATACAAGGGTTAGAACCTATGGCCTACATTAAGTTATGATTGATAATTAAAGGCTTAAAGACATTTCAAAAAGAAACTCTACCTTAGCACCGAGTGAACTAGATAGAGGAGTGTCCCTTTCCACATAGGGAAGGTAGGAGCACTACATTACTCTTGAGATTGGAGACTATAATGCATGGCGCATAAAGTGGGTCCCAACTAAATCTCCTAGTTCTTGAACTATGTTTCCCCCATAGGAATACTAGCTAGTGCATCCACGTTGTTTCTATGTTTTATGTTTGGTACTACCTTAGCAAGTAGTCCGCCTTCTTTCGGTATATGGTTTTATGACACTGGATTCCACACAAGCTCATGTGGTCTATGTCGGTAGGGCAAGATGTTCCCAAAAGTTATAATAAATTAAAGGACTTGAACTCTAACTTGGAGAACCTAAGGGGTCTAGCATATTCTACGTAGGGGTATGGGACTCTACCTAGATAGAGCACTAGTTTGTCTTGAGGGGAGTCTTAGGAGGATGTTGTTATATGTTTATGATATGATAATATATGATGTGTATATATGATGACCATGTCATACTGTTGATACTATACGTTGATAAGTTCATTTGTGAATATGTCTTGGTTTATAATGATAAACAAGATGAAATGTAAGCCTAAATGCCATGAAATGTTAAGTTGGACATTGATCATGTTTTCTTGTTGAAGATACTTGATTGAGTAAGGTTATGGATCTTTGCTTGGTCATTGCACTTGTTGACTTAATAAGAACTTGTGAGTAGTTGTCTTGCTTATTATGATATGTTTAACTCTTATTCATTCTTGTGATATTATTCCTTGATGTAAAGGTTGTAGTAACTCATGAATCTAAGTGTGTTGGGATAAGTGTTACTTGTTGGGATAGTAAGCATGTTTGGTTGATTAATATGATTTACTTGACTTCTCATTAAGCCCAAAAGGGGGTAAAATAGCATGTTTTGATAAGAGTCCATTTTAGCATATTTTGCTTGTGTATGTGCATAAGATCTCATACTTAGTACATGTGGAGTACTAACCCCATTTTCTTCCCTTGTCCCAAACATTTTAGGTTCCGATCGTTGAAGAGTTTTGAAGGCGATATCGTTGAAGGCTTGGATTCCTCTTTTCATCCAAGTAGGGTAGGTCCTCAACTTTCGAGGGCAATGCCATCTTCTAGCTTTGGTCTTTGTTATCAGCTTATTGACTCTATCATTCCTTTCCTTGTTAGTTGAATGTTGTACTTTCGAATGACCTATACATGGTCTTGTTGAATTGATGTAAGGGCTATGTCCATATTGTGATATTCGTTTAGATGGTATGAGATGAGACAATCATTGAGACTATTTCGATATTCCTATATATATATATGTGCAATAAAAGTAGAAGGCTATGTAACATTCCTATATGAAGGGTCTATGCATACTCGATATGAATATATATTATGTGTATGTAGAGGTCTATGTAAACCTCCAAGTAGAGAAAATCAAAGTTTTAATTTTTTCCGCATTTTTCAACCTATGAATGTAATGACATGAACTAAGAGGCTAGTCTTAGTCCTTCAAAAGGACGACGACGCCGGTTACGTCTGGGGGGTAAACCCGGATGTGACAAAGACCTTCTATAAACTGTAGTGGTCAACCGTAGATTGGTTACTGACATGACCCGATAGTATACCCTAGAAGAAATGGTATTCTCAAATCGTGGAACGGCGTACTTTACCTCTGGGAGGTCTTGTACAATCTCTTTGACATCATTCATTGCATACATGTTTAAAAATTAGTGTGGAATTAAAACTTTTTACTCAAACGAATAATACTTCAAAATCTCTTTTATAGAAAATCATACTAAAGACTAAGTCTCAAAGTCGCCATCTTAGACATCCAAATATCTTCAATCGCGGTCCATACATCAACACAATAGAAATATCTAAGTTTATTAAAATATTAATGTCTTCAACAAATAAAACTAAACATAGTGATGTCCTCGATCGAGGACATACCCCAACTTTGCTTGAATGAACACTAATCCAAGCTTCTCTTCAAAGACTCCTCTCAAATGCCACCTACACTTTTAGAGAGACAAAATATATGAAATTAGTACATTAAAATGGACTAAGTATGGTGACATGCAATTAAAATTATGCTAAAAGGACATTTGCATAAAACATGCTATTTTTGTAGACAACCTCATAAGACAAGTATAAGAGTCACTTACAAGTCAACATAAACATATATAATCACATTACACAAAATAGCATATTATCACATCAAACCATAAAAGCATAAGACTCTCCTACCAAAGGTCCTCCTAAGACACACTTGAGTGAGAGATGAAGCGACGCCCATACAACCATCTCACACACACCTAAGAGATCCTTAAGGATTCCTAAGATAAGATTATTCACCATATTCAATTGAACCCCTTACCTAAATTTACTTTAAGACTCACCTAAGTAAAACATGAAGAGACTGCCCATACACCTTCTCCAAGCTTACCTAAGCAATCCTTAAGTTACTCTAGATAAGTATCTTTCCATTTACATGCATTAACTCAACTCACTATGTTCATTAATTCATTTAAGAGATATTTAATAATTAAGAACTTTCACATAATGGTCTTGGAGAAGACCTAGGGAACCTACACACTAGCATCTTCAAAGCCTACTCGTGCAATGTCTAGATAGCGTCCCATTGCACTACCTAGACGTTGTAGAACTTATCCAACACTAGAATGTATCCCACATGATGAGAATAGGCAATAACCGACATAGACCATACTAACTAGGCATGGAATCCGGAGTCTACCCTACTTCGATGGAGGGTGTCCCACTTGCCAAGGGTAGAACTAGGACACAATTCATGTAGGCACATGGTTAAGGAATATCATGAGTTTTTTTTAACTCTAGTCTCAACTTAAGTAGAGTCACTCCTAAAGCATTCTATATTTGTGCTAGACTTTTTTCTCATAGAGTTAATCAATCATAAGGGCAATTGAAGAGGTACCATATAGAGTCACAACCAAATCATAATAAACCTTACTAAAGGGGGTCCACTGGGGCTGCCACACAATGGTTAAATAGGATAGCTTCATGACTTTCTAAGGATGATTTCATGTCTTTCCAGGAAACCAACCCCTAAGTCCATCATTCACACAAGAAGAATACCATTACGACTTTCAACTTCAAGGATATCATAACCTATTGTCTAGGTTGAAGGTTCCACATAATTGACCCTCTTAACTATGTTCAAGATCATATTTCAATCATACGTACACATATATGACAGAGGTGTTATAGCCTACTAAGTCAAGAATCATATTTACATTCTACATGTATCAAGTAGAGGGACATATGTCTACAGAAACAAGACACACATACCATCATCTTATCACATGTACAATGTTATCCAAGTAGCAGATAGGAACAACAAAGTCTACTACAAGTGGTTCATTTATATAGTAACATCAACATAACTCATTATAAGATTCATATAGTCAACTAGGAAGATTCATACCTCAACATCAATCAACACACATTAAGGCATCTTCATATTATACTATAGATACCTATCATCAACTAGAAGAACACATGTTTTGACTTCACATATACACATAAGTCATATAGACCTTCACAATAATCGCATATACAAGTTATAACATGATAATACCATAATTTATAAAGTAATGCCGACGAGGCCACATCATTCACAATAATGTCACATAAGCACCGCCATCATAAGTGGACCATAGCTAGTCATCATAATTCAAGACCTATACTACACGATATAAAGAAGGTCAGGTCAACATACCACTAGTCCAATCTCAACAACTCCAATCCATAGCTAAATCAACCAGTTCGATCCACAAAGGTTATTACCAATAGTCATGATCACCAATTCAAACCAATAATCAAACTATATAATGATTCAAGATACTATAATATGAAATTCATCAATTTAGGACAACCTAGATACATTCTAACATGATATTTACAAAATTGAATAGTCAAAAGTAAACTATACAAGAATTCAATATAATGTATACATTATCACATCACTCACAATATAGCCCAAAGTAAACTAGACAAGAAAAATATTGTATTGAAGCTTTAATTTTGTGAAGAGAACCAGAAGTTTTAAAGTGCCAATCAGACAAAAAACAAAAGCACATACAAATAGTCAAAATGAAAACTTTCAATCAGAAATAGAAAAATGTGGTCTTTATAGTGGAAAAAGTAGGAGGCGAAAGAAGAAGAAGAAGAAGAATATAGAGAATGAAATTTGTAGAGGATGGTGATTTTGATCTCTAACCTTCACTCTATTTTACTCTCCTAATATAGAATTTTCTATTTTTCAGACAATTAATTTTAATCTAATTCTCGATTTTATTTTTTTTAAAAGAACATTTTTTTCTCTGCTCAATATTATATTATTATTTCTATTTCATTTTTATTTCTTATATTTTATTTCTTTTTCTCAATATTACTTTACATAATTTTCATTTGATATAATATTTAATTTTTTAAATTCTTTTATTTCATATAAAAATTTATTTTATTCTAAATTCTAAATAGCATAAATTGTAAGATTCGTGTGATATAAAATTTAATTTTTTCAATTCTTTTATTTAAAATTTGTCCATTAATTGAAATAAAATTATAATACTATGTATTGTATTTTTAAATTAAAATTTTCATCTTTTCCTTTTAATTTTGTGTATTGTTTTTAGTGAAAATTAATAACAAAATCAAATTATAATGTCGACAAAAATTAGAAAAAATTAAAATATCATTAATTCGGAATGAAAGTAGTGTATATTAAATAATATTTTTTTAAAAAAATATCATATTACATTTAAAAAATAAGTATGAATATTAGATATCTAATTAATGACATTATATGTAAAATAATATGTTAATTAGAAAGTAATAAAAATATTAATAAAATACTCAAAAGTGTGAATAGTAGTTCTCCAAACTCACCTTTCTGTAAATGGAGTATAGAGAGTAATATGGAGAGGAGTTGGAGAGGACATTCTCTATTTTACTCTCTAAATATAGTGAATAGAGGGTAAAATAGAGGTGGGTTGGAGATGGTCTAAGACAGTAGGATTTGCGTATAAAATGGAGTACTTGATGACTATTGAGACAACACAACAAATTACTCTCTCCGTTTCAAAAAGAATGAACTAGTTTAACTTGGCAACGTTTAAGAAAAAAAATATTTTTGAATCTCGTGGTCCTAAATTAAAGTTATACCAAATGTACAAAATTGTTCTTTATTCTTGTGGCCTTAAATATGTCACGTGGAAAACTGAAATTAAAATGTTATAGAAAAAGAGGTCATTCTTTATCAAACTGACTAAATTAGAAAGGAGGTCATTCTTTTTTAACTGGAAGGAGTACATGTGTTTGGGTTTCGGGTGGATTCAAAATATATAGAGCAACTTTCACGTATAACAAACGCAAAAATCATATTTGTATATTACAATTTGCATAATTGTACTCCATATCAACTTTATGTTTGCTATGACTATTTCGCTATACATATATACAAAAGAAACAATTATATAATCTATTTCGGTATACATATGCAAAAGAATCAGTTGCATAATATGTGCTTGTATGAAGCGAGAAAGAGAGAAAGACAACAAAAAATTGGGCAGGGGAAGATCGTATTTGCATAAAATAAATGTATAGGACGAAAATATATGCATTTGTATTTGTATATACAATTTTATCTCGTTTATACAAACATAAACATAATGCATACATTATATTTGTATAAAGTGAGAGAGGTGAGTGAGATTTGGGAGAGCGGCGACCGAGATCTAGAAAGAGGAGAGAAGGAAACGTATATATATATATATACATATATATATATATATATACATATATATATATATACATATATATATATATATACATATATATATATATACACACACACATACATATACATATACACACACACAAAATGCACAAACACATTTTATACATTTGTGCTTGTATAAAATCGAGAGAGCTGAACGAGACTATCCGCGTGAACGAGAGTGTCGAGCGAGATTCACTAGAAGAGAGGGGAAATAGCAACAGTTTGCTATGAAGTACAATTAAATCAAAGTACATTTATAACATTTAATTTGAATTAGTAGTTTGATAATATATACAATTTTTTCAAATAAAAGTGGGTGGGTTTTTAAATTTTGGCTCTAGTTAATTGGTCACAATTCCTATCTGTAGGATTGCGCCACGTGTCCGTATTTAACTCTTCCGTTAGAGTGAAGGACAAATGTGCTCTAATTTTTAGACATAGGGACACCAAAGTCCCCAAAATATAATAAAGGATATATATATAGTATAAACTCCCTCTGTCCCTATTTAGTTGTCCACTCTAGAAGTGACACACATATTAAAACATCAATAATTATCATAGGTTAGTTACAATTTTACCCTTAACTTAAAAGATTATGCAACTACCCAAGTATAATATATGTATTTTTTGGTTCCAAAAAGCATGCATTACAACTTAGTAGTACTAGAAATTTTATAGAATTAAATAAGGGCATAATAGGAAAAAAGTTGTTGTCATTTTTTGATTTGTTAAAATGGACAAGTAAATAGGGACAAAATTTAAAAGGAAATATGGACAAGTAAATAGAGACAGAGTGAAGTATCATTTATGATAATTTGAGGGTATATTTATCCTTTTTCTCCCTTTTTCAATGATAAAATTTTAATTTAATAGCTAAATCTCTTTTCTTTTACTTGGAAATTGGAATCACTGGGAACTCTTTCTACTTTAAATTGTTAGGAATATCTCCTCATAATCTTAGTTCTATATCTACATATATCCAGTGTGAAAAGAAAATTTAATTCTTTGAGACATAATATTTCATGAATATAACTAGTTTTATTTTAATTTTTCACTCATTAATATGTTTGTGGTCTTTGTTAAGTTACAAAATGTTATTGATTATATTTCAATATTTTTATGTTAATGAAGCAAGATTAATGTGCAACGTGTCAATGAGACTTAATCGAGAGAGTTTGAAGACATGATCTTTTTCCATTTCATATTAATATTATTTATGTTGTTATGATATTAATTGCATATTTATAAATATAATATTTTCAAGTTAATATTTCTTTTTAGAATCATACTTATTAAAAAAATTTAAAATACTTAATCGAGCGAATTTGAAGACATGATCTTTTTCCCTTTCATATTAGTATTATTTATGTTGTTATGATATTAATTGCATATTTATAAATATAATATTTTCAAGTTTAATATTTCTTTTTAGAATCATACTTATTAAAAAAAATTAAAATACTTAATCGAGCGAATTTGAAGACATGATCTTTTTCCCTTTCATATTAGTGTTATTTATGTTGTTATGATATTAATTGCATATTTATATAATATTTTCAATTTAATATTTCTTTTCAGAATCATACTTATTAAAAAAATTAAAAATACTTAATCGAGCGAATTTGAAGACATGATCTTTTTTCCTTTCATATTAGTATATTTATGTTGCTATGATATTAATTGCATATTTATAAATATAATATTTTCAAGTTAATATTTCTTTTTAGAATTATACTTATTAAAAAAAAATATTGTGATAAAGTGAAAATTATTTTCTTGCCATAATTTAGAGGAGTGTGGTTTGTAATGATATTAAACAAATCATGATGTCAACCATATTGAAAGTGAACTGTAACTTTTACGACGTTATGTTATGTTTCACATAGATAATTATATGTTGCATTTTAAAGAAAATTATAATTAATTTATTATAATAACAGCCAAAGCGAACGAAAAAAGAATATAAACTCAACAAATTATTTGCCAAAAATATAGATGATACAATATATAATACTCCCTCCCTTTCAATTTATAAACAATAATTTGACTTGAAAGGAAATTCTAAAAAAATTGAATAAAATTTGTGAGAACCAAATAGTCATAAATATTCATGTGATTATAAAATATTGATAAACAAATATTTTAAAGTTAATTAATTATTACTGGATATAAGACATATTAAAAAGAAAATTAAGATTAATTAAAATTGAAATTAAAAAAATATCATATTTGAGATACATAATTTTAATTTAATGTTAATTTTAATAATTTAATTGATTAACAGAAGAAAAATGTCCAAATGGTGTGATCAATTAAAGGTGATGACTTGCTAATAGTTTCATCCCATTAATTAAGTTTAATAGAAATTGAATTAGGAAAAAAAAGATATTTATTTTAATTTTAAATAATTTAATTGATTAACAGGAGAAAGACGTCTAAATGATGTGACTTGCTAGTTCAGCAGTCCACACGAGGGGTTTTAGGAAAAAATATCGCTTAAATTAAGTTATTCAAACTTCAATTTTATTAGCTCTCACGCCCTTCACCTTTTTTCCGCCATTTATATATACCCCAAACCCAAACGAAACGTAAATCAACTTCTCTTTCCCCGCCATAACCGCCTCTCTCTCAATTTCTCTCTCTCTCTAGTTCTAGCGTAGCGTGTGTATATGATGATGAAGAAGAGTGGTGGTGATGATGGCGGCGGATTACTTTATACTAGTTTAGGTGTACTCTGTTGTGTACTGGTTCTATCTGTGATAGCAGTTGTATCCATTAGGTTTTCCGTTTCCGGAAGCCCTTTTCCATCGTCGGTTTCTTCTGTGAATTCTGCAGCTATTACTATCGCTGAGTTGCAGAAGAAAGTGATCGCCGCCACCCTTGCTAATCCAAATCCGTCACGAGCCATCGCTTCCGATCTATCGTACTACCGGAACTCTTCATTCACTCCGATTCCTAGAAAATCTACAGTTGTTGTGAGTCAATTTCAACGCTCCTCCTTAAATTTCATCGACTATATTTTTTTTGTTTTGTTTTTATCGATACAGCTTCCAAACGTTATATTCCAAGTTTGACTGATTTTCTCAATCTCGTGTGGATGCATAAACTTAATCAAAGTTTTGTCAATGTAAATAGAGCTGCATTCATAATTTGAAGCGTTCTCATGTGAAATTCTTCTATAAAGATGAGTTTTCGATAAATTTGTCGTCATGTTAATTTTGGATCTGATTGTGTATCTTTTGACAGAGGAAAGATGATAAGATAGAGGAAGGACTAGCACGAGCAAGAGCGGCAATTCGAAAAGCTGCTGTTGCTGGAAACCTGTCTATGAACCCTGGTGGGATCTACCGCAATGCAGGCGCGTTTTATCAGTGAGTCTCAATTTAACAGAAGCGAACTTTTTGTTAGTCATAACTGTTTTCCTTCTAAGTTACTCACCACAGCATGCAATCAAAGTATGTGCTCTTCTAATTTATTACTCCTTGTGTCACAATAATTGTTCATCATTATATTGACATGAACTAGTAAAAAATCAATTCATCCTTATTAAATATAAGTTATTTTAATTTTTCATTGTTAGACATCCCAAAGATAAGTATCAATACAATTAAATTACCCGAATATATACACGTATTTGTACGTAATATAATAGATTAAATAAATGTGAATCCTAGTTTCCCAAACTCCGGCATTGAGTGTAACATTTAATTTTGAATTAGATCATTACTAATTTTTTTTTTAAAAAAAAGAATAGTTGAACACAAGATAGAGATACTACTAGAATTAGTATAAGTCTTGTAAATGACGCATGGTATGTGTAGTGCGCACACTCAATGTTTCTTTGCACTTGATTGCGTTTATTGTGTGTGGGAATATGGGGAAGTCATTCATTGCTGTGCTGTAGACTGTAGATTGTGGTGCCCTTTACAAACAAAACAACTTTTCCTATTTGTTGGCTGTCAAACAAAACAACCTTTCCTATCCTTATGAATTTACCCTTTCCAATATATTTCATTCTTTTTTTTTTTCTCCACACATTTACAACTCAATAACAGATATGCGTTTGACTAGTTTCTCACGTTACCATTTACTACTTCTTATATCCTAGTTATTTTTGTTACTTCCCCTAATAGATAAGTAACATGATATTGTCCTCTTTTTTTTCTTTTACCAAAGAGGAATTCTAACAACTTTTATTAATCTCAAGGAACCCATTAGCAAATTAAGCAATTCTTTTGTTTTTACTCAATGTTTGGCCATTGCTCCTAAAAATAAGAGGAATCCTAACAACCTTTATTAATCCCATTAAGCATATTAAGCAATTCTTTTGTTTTTACTCAATTTTTTTGCCATTGCTCCTAAAAATAAGAGGAATCCTAACAACTTTTCTTAATACCATTAGCAAATTAAGCAATTCTTTTGTTTTTACTCAATGTTTGGCTGTTGCTCCTAAAAATACGTCTGCTTATCTATACGGATTTTTTAAAAAAAACATACCATTTTAGTATAATATATTTATATTTTTAAAATTAAATAACTGATTTATATTGTGTCTTCTCTAAGTAGGTTTGTTATACCGCAAGGACACAACTCTCTGTTTATTTTATAGATCTTACTTCTTATTCAAATAATTATAATTGTATATAGTTATTAAATGTTTTTTATAGTTTGTGTCATAAATTAATACATTAGTGTTGATTTACAAAGGGATATTTTATGTTTTTTTACCAACCGTACTGAATTATTTTTTTTAAGAAATAGTAAGCATAAAGGGAAAATGAAATGAAAACAACTAATTTTCGTATATCTAGATTCTTATAAAAGTGAGAATAATAGTTATTGTTAAATAGAAACATAAATGTGTTGGAGCCTATTATATGTGTTTTGTTATTCGTAGGGGACAAGCTGCTAATAAAGTTTATCATGACTATCTTGTTATAGATATAGGATTATCTTATGTAACCTAAAAATTTTGTATGAGGATGAAATTTCATTCTCATTATTCACAGAGTGGAAAGGACCATATTTCTCCTCTTATTAAACTTTTTGCTCAAGATATGAACGGTAGGTTCTGCCAACCCCCATCATTGAGGTGACTTATTTTTATAAAAAATATAGAAACATGAAATATATTGATGGATAGTGTGTTCCCTAAATAATTGTGTTGTTTCAGTAATAACTAGTTAATTTGATGTGTTTTAAGATCTATTTTCCACAAATTTGAAAGTAGACGAAATGGTTTTGCTAGCCTTCCAGAATTTTGATGGAAACAAATATATATAATAAAGATTTTTAGTTTGTTTTTCCATTGATACATTTAATAGTTAACCTACAAAACTAATAGCCTATTTGGATTTGTTTTTACTAATAAGCCAAAAGTTAGACATTAGAAACTCCAACTTATGGCTTTTGATTTATTTTTATCATTTTAGCTTAAAACTAAGCACTTTTAAATTTATCTAAACTAAACACTTTAAAAGTGCTTAAAATTTATTCTAGCCTTAAAATAGGTCCAATCTAAACAGGTCTAAGTTAGAAAGTTTGTTATTCTACGTTGAGAAGTGTGACAAGAAAAGCACGGGAAAAGTTGGTGTTATGATATGCAATAATGTGATGATGATGCTCGAAAAAGTAATTTTAAATAATTGTGTAAAACAAATTAATAAGATTAGTGTCATTGAGTTTCCAATTATGAGTAAAGTCATGCTAATTGGTTTTGGTATAATTTGGCTTGCCTTTAAGCTTTTGTGTTTCACGTAAGCAACACTTTTTCTTATTTTTTTATTATTATTGGGAGTAGGTACTATTGGTATGTATGATTGAACATGATTTGTACATGTTGTAAATATTATATATTATTATTATTGCAGGAGTTACAAGGAAATGGAGAGGAAGCTGAAGGTGTATGTATATGAAGATGGAGACTTCATATTAGTCCATAATGGACCGTGTAAAGATATATATGCTAGTGAGGGAAGGTTCATCAGTGAGATGGAATATGGTAACAATAAATTCAGGACAAGAGACCCTCATTCAGCCCATCTTTACTTCATGCCTTTTAGTGTAGCTTGGATGGTTAAGTTTCTCTACGTCCCTCTTTCATATAATCTTGCACCTCTTAAACAGTACGTCTCTGATTATGTCCGACTTATATCAACTAAATACCCATTCTGGAATCGAACCCATGGAGCTGATCATTTCATGCTTTCTTGCCATGATTGGGTGAGCTTAATTTATTACTACTCTACTACTTTTGTTTATGGCTAATTATTATATCTTTTGACACATGGTCTGCCTGTTGCTACACTTATTTCAGGCTCCTGTTACTTCAAAGGGCAATGATTTCCTGTACAATACATCAATAAGGGTTTTGTGTAATGCCAACTCCTCGGAAGGTTTCAATCCTCAGAAAGATGTCAGTCTTCCTGAAATCTATCTTTACAATGGTGTTGTGTCCCCGAAGCTGCAGTCTCCTCCACCAGCCAACATTCCAAGGCCTTACCTTGGATTCTTTGCTGGTGGACTTCATGGCCATGTCCGGGAAACCCTCTTTGATCACTGGAAGGAAAAAGACTCCCAGCTTCGTGTATACCAACAACTGCCTAAGGACATGGATTATCCCTCTGAAATGTTGCACTCCAAGTTTTGCCTATGCCCTAGTGGCTATGAAGTGGCTAGCCCAAGAGTGGTTGAAGCCATTTATGCGGAATGTGTTCCTGTTATGCTATCAGATCATTATGTCTTCCCTTTTAGTGATGTGCTAAACTGGGAAGCATTCTCACTACAGGTTAACATCTCTGATATCCCAAGGCTAAAGGACATCTTGTTGGCTGTTCCAGATGACAAATACATGAAGCTCAAGGAAGGCATGAGGGCTGTGAGGAAACATTTTGAACTTAACCGGCCTGCTCGGAGGTTTGATATGTTTCATATGATATTGCATTCTATATGGCTCAGAAGACTAAATTTAAGGCTCTAGGTCATATTATATAATATAATGTAAGTTACAACAGAAGGAATAGGGTGTGAATGCAAGCATGGGTTTATTTTAATGCCTTTAATTTTTGAGTTAGATTCTTTCATCGTATAGAATTTGTTTGTAATAGCATACTTTTCAGATGACTTAACAAAACAGTCTTGTCTCAACAAGACAATGTAAATGAAAGCATTCTTGATCCATTTGAGAATGGGACAAGTTTTCAGTGTTTATTGTATAACCACAATCAATCTCATGGTGACTTTTCATTGATTTGACAAATTCTAGCTAAGTGTCTCGCGTGAAGAAAACACTCTCGCCTGCTCTCCCTTAATATGGGAATAAAAGCAATCCTAGTTTATTGTAGGTCTAATATTCAACTATACTATTTGTATGGTTTATTTTATGTTAACCCTAAACAAAGGAAGACCCAAAAAAGGAAAATTATGCGGTTAATCAAACTTTTACTATTTAATTAGTCATCATAGTTAAAATTTGTTATAATTACAACTCGCGACTAACATTAACCATTAAATACGTGGGTTGACTTCAAGTTTGTATAATTAGCTACATTTGTATAATTCAACACATTTGTATAATTCGCAACTAACAATTCTTCATTTGATTTGTGTTTGTATACGATGATTTTTATTTGTATATGACGATGATGTCCTTTGGATTTTCTGTTTTATCACCATATACATTCAATCTGTGTATAACTTTTAAAGTTTGTATAGACGTGTAGTTTCAGATTTTGTATGATATAATTTATATCATGTAATTTGTATTTTTGTATGATATAATTTATATAATGTAATTTGTACAATATAATTTATACAGTTGTTTGAAATTCATATGTTTATGTTTGTATCAATTCGTTATTTTGAGAGTTCAATTATATTTTTATATTTTTATACTTTATATTACTCAATTATTAAAAAAATATGAATTACATAAATGTACGTGCGAATTATACAAATTATAACCCTCTCTCCTCCCTCTTCCAATCTCGTTCCCATCTCTCCTCCCTCTCCCAATCTCGCTCGTCGTTTTCCTCCCTATAACATGTAACTAAGAATTGTAATTAGAAAACTATAAATATGAAGCGTAATTAAGCTATTTTTGAGTGACTATATACGAAAGTTTCCCTTAAAAAATTAAACTTGTCATATCTAATTCTAAATATTTGATAACTGTCACAAGTTGACAAGTGTCTTTGCAACTACTAGAAAATTGATGGAAGGAGTTGTAGTACTTGGCCTTGATATTGTTATTACTACATATTTTTGAATGATTATATATGCATACAATGGAACCAAGGCGATCATACTTATTTTCCCCTTTTAAACCTTTTGCCGAGTTTGCCTCATATCTTATTTTATAATATTAGTGTATTGGGTGTAGAGTGGTTGCCTGAGGGCTAAAGAAACGTTGGAGCATAAGTTCAAGAAGCTTTAGATAGCATTAGTCACCCACTAAACAAATTGATAGTTGCGGAAGCCTTAACATTTATCCCGAGATCGACGCAGACACTAAAAGTTAGTTAAGCTTGTTGCGGCTACAGTTGAGAGAGATGATTACACCAAAGAAGCCAATCATCTGTCCAATAAGGTGCCTTTTCTTAAGAATGGAAAATTTCGAGTGAGCCAACACTGTCAAAAATTGTGTTAAGAGAGAGTTTGCTCTCAAAGAGCACATCCAAATTTCGGAAAGGTGAATGAATCTTTCGAAAAGAACAAATTCATTTTTTCTCAAACTTAGAGGCCATATAAAAATACTCATCCGTTTAAAAAAGAATGACCTCTTTTTCTTTTTAGTCTGTTTAAAAAAGAATGATCTCTTTCTTTTTTGGTAGCAATTTTTCACATCATGCTTAAGACCACAAGATTAAAGTGCAATTTTGTACACTTGACATAACTTTAATTCAGGACCACATTATTAAAAGCTTTCTTTATTTTCTTAAACTCCGTGCCAAGTCAAACTTGACTATTCTTTGTGAAACTGAGAGAGTACTAAATTATGGACCAATAGATTTGACGTTGAAAGAATCCAAGATGCTCGACCAATGCTACTTTAGACCTTTGAGGCTGTCAAAGATGGGTCTCTCGTTGTTGATGAACGGATCCTAAGAATGCTCGCTCTTTGATTGGAGATCAAATTATATAATCTAGACACCAAAGATTAGGCATTTGCTTTTGAAGAAGATTTTTTTGAGGTTGAGTCTTCGAGTGGTGATCTAGGAAATGATACCAACAACTAATCTATGTCTTAGACTAGCAATTGTTTCATTATTATGGCGACAGTAACCTTAGAGTCGAGTGTACCATCATGTTAAACATACTTACTTGGAAACAAAGTTTTGCATTAATACATTGTTTTCCCCTCGATTTTGAGGATGCATATCTACATTGAATAATTTTTTCAAAAAGGACTAACCCTATTTAGTAGGAAACTAGCTAAAAAGTCTTCTTTCAATTATGAATAGTTACATTCGAAAGTGGTGAGTTATCCTGGATGCTTTTGTCACAACCTAAAATACCACTATACGCGACATGGTCAATAGGATTTAGATAGACCCTAAACAAGCCATCTGACATAAGCATGATACTAAGATAACAACTTACCAAAATGAAATGAATCATGAATCTGAATAAGTCTCAAAAGTATTATCTCAACATAAGAGAATATAAATACAAGATTAAAAATATGAAATCATAGGAAGTCTGACATAAGTCTCTACTAATCATAGGTGTGGCTAGGACAAACCTAGCTCACGAAATAAGTCTAAAAACTGAAATGAGAAGAGAAAACATAAACTGATAAATTGGTCATGCCCTTGATCCATGAGGATTCACTAATCATCTAGCAAATATTGATCACTCCAACTAGTCAAGAGCAGATAGAGAAACATCACACCCTATATTATGAAACAATATAGACACCAAAAATATATGCATAAGTACTATGAATGTACTGACTATGGAGAAAATATATAAGCATAAACATGAAACATGATAATGCATGACCAAGTAAAACATATATATCAATAGATAAGCTTAGTTCATAAATCTTGAAGATATCAGTGCAATATATAAACCACGACATATTTACAAAACATAAGCTAGGTGAAAAAATCATATATTGTGTGGTATGTTTACTATTAACCGACATAAACCATATGCGCTATAATTTGAAGTTCAGTGTTCTTCTCCTACACCAAAAAGAGAGTGTCCTACTTGTCAATGTAAGGACTGCGTTTGTTTAAATTTAGGTGAATCCTCTAGATAATGTCCATTCGGGACAATCTTATGGAAGTACATAGTTTGAGAAATTTGAAAATCGCCCTAGAAATTTCTTGGTAAAATTTGACCAAATGAGAATTCTGCCAGCACGGTTAGCTCCGGAAGATTAATTTTAGTCTAGTAGGATGATTGGTTTGGGTTTCATATATTTTGTTTTTAGTTTATGCCATTAGGAATTTTAACTTTAAAATTTAGTCAAAGTTTAACCTCGGTTAATGTTCTTGGTAAAATATGATTGGAGGAGAATTTCCTCAGCAGTTTTAGGTCTAGAAGGTCATTTTTAGTCTAGTAGGATGGTTGGTTTGGATTTTAAGGATTTTGTTATGAGTTTGTGCCATTAGGCGTTTTATCTTTAAAATTTAGCCAAAGTTCAACTTCAGTCAATATTTTTGGTAAAGCATGATCGAATGAGAACTCCATAAACGCAGTTAACTTTGTAAGTTCAGTTTTTCTCTAATAGGATGATTGGTTTGGATTTTGAGACTTTCATTTTGAGTTACCATTAGGTGTTTTAACTTTAAAATTTAGTTAAAGTTCAACTTCAGTCAATATTCTTGGTAAACCATGATCAGATGAGAATTCTATTAGTGCGGTTAGCTCCGAAAAGTCATTTTTAATCTAGTAGGATGATTTGCTTGGATTTAGAGGTTCTTGTTTTGAATTTGTGTCATTAGGTGTTTTAACTTTAAAATTTATCCATAGTTCAACTTTAGTTAATATTCTTGGTAAAACATGATTGGATGATAATTCCTTCAGCGTTGTTAGCTCTAGAAGGTTATTTTTGGTTTATAATAATGTTTGGTTTAGTTTTTGAGGTTTCCATTTTGAGTGTGTGTCATTAGGCGTTTTAACTTTGAAATTTTATCAAAGTTCGACTTCAATCAATATTCTTGGTAATGTGATCGGGTGAGAATTTCTTTAGTGATTAGCTCCGGAAATCATTTTTGGTCTAGTAGGATGGTTTTTTGGATTTTGAGACTTTCATTTTTAATTTGTTTCATTAGGCGTTTTAACTTTCAAATTTAGTGAAAGTTCGACTTCATCAATATTCTTGATAAAATGTGATCGGATGAGGAATCCTTCAGTGCATGCGATTATCTCTGAAAGGTCCTTTTTGGTCTAATAGGATGGTTGGTTCGATTTTGAGGCTTTCATTCTGAGTTTGTATGGTTAGGAATTTTAACTGTTGTTTTAAACACACAATTTTTCAACTATTCTTAAATCTGCCAAGCCTGTTTGTGTTATTAGCTGCTCAAAGTCTTACTTCAAAATCCATAACAGGATTACTATTCAATTGTTCTTCACTCCGAAGAATTGCATGAATCTTCCATTACTAACTAAAGGACGAACGAATTTATTATCTCCAATGCTGACCAATTCAATGGTGTATGAGTCATAGATAGTTGTGGCTTTTTATCATATGCGCTTTATTACCATTCTTTAATTGGCTGTGCATTAGTTTCTCTTTAAAATGTAGAATTGTTACTTTCACCAACTATCAATTTGAAGAATCCAAATTCATGTCTTTATCACAATTACTATAGTCAACCTGTCACCTCTAACTCGGTAGTGCTTTCTTAATAATGTGATATTCTTTATTTTAGAGCACCTTATGCTCAAATGCATGACTAAACAAATTAGAGTTCGAAACTTAAAGGGCATCAAAATTTTTAATCAAACTAAAAGGCAACAAATTCGACACCATATAAATTAGGTTTGCTGCCGCAAGACGCGGAAACTAATGCGCCTTGTAAGACGCAACAACCTTGCGTCTGACATGTGCCTTACAAGGCGCAAGGTTTCAGTGTTTTGCAGCCTTTTTTAAGTATATGTGTATATTCGATCGCTTCAACTAGTCATAACATACTCAATCCAAACAACCAGCTAAAGAAGGAAAGTGAAGAATATTACTAGTAAATAAAATCCACCACAAGATGATAAACTAGATGATACTTGTATTTGTCTGCTTCACAATCAAAACACAACTGCCACAAAGCCATCAAAATAAGATTTGACTCTAATCAATATTTTCTTCTTCTTTTACCTTCAAAGGAAAATTCTATGTTATGACAACAAAAGAATATATAAAAACACAAAGCTCAATTAGATTCAAAAGAGATTATCTCACAGACATTTCAAAAACGATCAAATATTTCTTTTTAAAAATCCTACAAAACGCTGAAACCTTGTGCCTTGTAAGGCGCATGTCATTTGAGCCTTACAAGGCTCAAGTATGTTGCGCCTTACAAGGTTCATTAAATTCTATTTCTTGCGGCATGAAATCTAATATAGACGGTGTTAAATTTACTGCCCTTTTGGTTTGATAAAAAAAATTGTTGCACTTCTGAAATTGTTTTAAAAAATTTGTTGCCCTTTTGAATTCGAACTCATACAAATTAAGCTAAAGGAGAAACCATTCATAAGGAAAGAATTTACTCGCGCATAATTCATTGTTTAAGTATTAGACCCATCTTCATTAAGTGAATGAAACTTACATACTTCATTGTTGAATTACAAAAACGGACACATACAACAATGACATACAATTAACTCTGTTTTCAAAAGAGATGTCCTATTTTTGTAACATTATCCTTCCATGAAAAACACCAAGCTTCAAAAGTTGAATACCAGTTCCAACAACATATAATCAATTGACGATATCATCTGAGTATATTATATGTCTGACTGGACTTTTGTGACTACTCTAATTAATGAATAGTCTGCGAGAAAAGGAAAGTTCAATACAATCCCGGAGAAGAAGGAATTAAAAACACCTTGGAGAAGATGATGAACTTACCGTTTGGGTCATCTTTTTAAGCAATATGAAGCGCATCTGAGTTGGATACTTACAAAAACACTAATGTTAAACTTAGTGATGCATTTGTTATTAAAAAAAAACAACCTACTTTAAGCCAACAACATTCACATATATGTACATTCGTGGACATTCTACTAGGTAACAAAAAATCTCATTATGGTTAGACCTTACAAAATAGCTACACAAAAATCATACAGTGATATAAATATTATCACTAATAATCATCCATACCATACTGTGACGTTCAACTTCACTAATGCCTAAGAAGAACTCCATCCTCTTTATATCTTGAGTAATTTTCATTGTTTCCTTGAGTGGTTCATCCGAGTTGCACATTTCAAATACATGGAGTCTAATAATATAAAATATCTTACCATGAATCTCATATAGATCACACTCTCCTAGTTGTCAATTAAAGAAGTCATTTGCCTATCATGACTTCGAGTGAATTATTTCATCACCTCCATTAGACCTTTGAGAACAATCTCATTATCATCTTCAAATGTTTATCTTTTTTTGCACCTACCTTTTTTGTTTACTTTAGAAGACGATAATTTATAATATTACCTTGTTTCTAAGATTGATGGGTTTCACTTTTTTGAGTTGTGAATGACTTTGTGCTGCTTCAGCTGATCCATTAGGTTCATTTTGAGCAGTAAATGGATTATGTGTTGCTTCTATTGATACATTAAGTTCCTTTTGAGCAACTTGATCTTCTCTTGTACCTGAAGAATCATCTACATCAAAAAAAATAATAGGAAATCTCATAGACGTGTTAATTTTTTGAGTATCATTTCTTTTTATATCTTCAACAACATGTTCTGGCCCTTCGGCGTCAGCAAATAATTGTCATTTTTTTAAGTTCAGTTACTTGTCATTTGGATCAACCTAAGAATATGAAGAACAAGTACATGAAGACGATATTCCAAAGACAAAGATCCATTCACCAAGATAAAATATAATTAGCAATTTTATAATAATTTAAAATAAATATAAATAGCCTTTATCAAGTCATTCCAAACTTTTGAATCATCAACTAAGATACTTCTATCACTACATTGGAATCCTAAATCACTTTGACTCTTTAGTAATGATATGGCTGCATAACTCTTTTTTCATGCTCTTATTTTACAATCATCATGTGGTAGAGATTTCAATCCACGGTTAGGATGACGAGAAATCATACTAAGTTACAACTTACGAGCAAATTAATTCAATTATAATCAAATAAATCGTAATACAACCAGATTGATATGGGAAAAAGATAATGTGAAGACATATACAAATTCACTATTTGTATTAAAAAAATAATACATACACATTAAGATTCACTATTAGTCTGTACAAACAACAATGAGAGACATAAAAATAGATTGACCATTCATTTTCATAAAATAATTAAAGTTATTACATTTTACAGTGAACGGAAAACCAAACACAAAAGTGCATATGCATACCAAAAGTGACCACATAGTTTCAAATTATCAAGATTGATTTTCCACTCTTTCATTCCACATAGACTGAGTTAATTCATCCCTCCAAGTGGTCCACTCCCCAGATGTTTCAATTGTGCTAATATTTTTATGTTAATGTTGATTCTTTATGTGGAATTCTATTTCCACATCTAAGGGGTCAACTTTCATCTCACTTCGAGTGAAATTCTGTATCAAACAACATGCACTAATAATTCCATTATGAACCTTAATCGCGTACCACGAAGGACTTATAAGTATTTGCCAATGTCCTTTTAATAATTCAAATGCTCTTTCTATGACAATACGCACCCTAGCATGCTTTATATTAAAGAGCTCTTCTTGACATTGAGGTGATGGATTGTCAACCTACCAATCCTTTAGCCAATATATATATCCATGGTAGGGAGACATCAAAATCATTTCCATTTGTATATCCTCCATCGCATAGATAGTAATTGCCTAAGAATGTAAACTATAATATTATTACTTTAAAATATTATTTATTTTGATGTAGTAGAAATAATTAAGGATCTGCGTATTATTTAGCATACTCTGATGTATTTTCAACTCATT
This sequence comes from Solanum pennellii, assembly GCF_001406875.1. Classification (NCBI taxonomy): domain Eukaryota; kingdom Viridiplantae; phylum Streptophyta; class Magnoliopsida; order Solanales; family Solanaceae; genus Solanum; species Solanum pennellii. Next base: position 31,835,769 of record NC_028644.1, read on the forward strand.
TCTTCGTACAACACCAACTCGCAATATGCGACCATCAATGGCTGATCCCTCCCAATCAGGTAATACATAGATAAAGTTGAGATTTCTATCACAAACTCCCAATTAGGTTTAACAAGTAACACTAGAGTTAGTTTAAGAATAGCTCTTAGACATTCATTAAAGGATCGACTTACACTCCATATCAGTCTTATATAATCAATTTTGACAGACCTGTTCTTCTCGTGATGAGCACAAATATTTAAGATCAAAGATCATTGCTAACTTTTCAGTACTCGACATATTTTTACTGTCAGTTAACCCTCCAATATTCTTGGCTAAGGAGACTAAAATGTGAAGGACATTTTTATCCATCCAAAGTTTTTCAATAGATACAATATCATTGTCATGAATGAGAACATTTAGATGAGACACACTTTTAGGAATTCTAGCACTCATATAACATCGAATGACCTGCCTATTTCTAGATTGTTTTCTTAATAACATATTATAAATAGCCAGAAAAAACAAATAAGGACAATATATGGATGCACCACAATCTCTTCAAGGATGATAAAGCATTCAGCATCGCGCCATTACTGAGAGTCCATTTACACATATTTTCCATTTAAAAATTGCAACATCATTATCAAATTGAATCCCAAAAGAAAAAAAGTATCAATCATGTTAACTAACTAATTGTTGCAGATACATGAATGTTATAGATGGTTCCATACTAGAATGTTTAATTTTATTATAAAAAGAAAAGTAATATGGAAAAACAGGGTAAAATATTTGTTTTTATTTGGCTTCAATAACTAGATTACTAATATAATTTTGTCACACTTCAAATAAATATTCATATTTTACAATTTTAGAAGCTAATGTAACTAAGCTTATGTAAGCACGATTTGGGTGTGCTCAAACATCAACTTAATGAACCCATTTGTCAGAAATCACAATTTTTGAACAAACAAAACAAAACCCAAATGAAAATTTTGGGTGTACTCAAACATCAACTGAACTAGAAAATATTTAGAAGATCTAGAATTTCATTCGTCTCTCGTCAGATTAACATGAGGAAAAACAAAAAAAGATAAAATAGGAGGAGAAGAAGAAAAAAAAATTCAGCCAAATTTTGAGTTTCAAACTTCTAACCTCAAAGAAAGAATGCTAGATTGAAAGCTTTTTCAATCTATTTGCCTAGAAGATGAAGAGTTATTCTAGATGTAAAAATATGAAAAGAGAATCTAAATTTTATTTAAAAAGAAGTGGTGTATACTTGCTTGAGAGTGAAGGGTAAAATTATCCATATATTTTTTATTCAGGTATAACTTATTCCATCTTTAACCCTACATAAAATAATAATACATAGATTGACTCATAACTTAAACATCTATTAGTTATGTTGTTTTCTATTTTTCTAACCAAACATAGTATATGTGTATTGAATTTTATACTTTCACAAACAAAAATGCTAAACATTGTAAAGTTTATGTAACATTTTATACCTGAATAACTCAACCCTTATCTAGTAACCAAACGACACCTTAATATATTTTTTTATCAAACCTACCTCTTATACTAACAAAATTAACGTCAAGTTTTGACTCTTTAAAAAAAACGTGACATTTTCTAATGGTTCACAAATCCTAAGTTGAAAATAATAATATGAAAATCCCAACCACCAACTTTTAGAACCAACCCTTATCCTGATCAACTTTTGCAGCTATTACTGCACATGTATGTTGCTTGAATCCCTTCTCCTTCTGAGCCCGCACTAAATTTAATTTGTTGCCTACACTTGCTACACGGTACATTGCAGATATCCCTATAGAAAAAAAAAGAGAAAATCGGACTTGGCTGTTTTGTTTTATGTTAGTGGTGTCAATTACCTTCAACCCTAACAGATAATTTTTAATTCGGTTTGTAGCTCAATCTATTTCTTAATCAATAAAGGCCGATTAAAGTAAAATTTGGACTGAGTATTGAGAGTAAATTTAGAACTCAACTCCTATTCAGAGTTCAACTTTTGAATATGATTAAAAAATGCCACATGCCTCTAAAAATTGGGTGGGTGGATTTTTGTATAATTATTTTTTAAATCAAAATTTGTGGACCAATTAGAAAAAGCCACGTAGCTCTTTTAAAAGAGTCAAAACTTAACTTTAATTCTATTAGTTTAAGGGTTAAGTTTATTCCAAAAAAACATAAAGGATATTATTGGACCTAAAGATGGAATGTGGGTATTTATGAATCATTTCTAATAGGGATATTTTGGTCTTTTTTCGTAAGAAAAAATAAACTTTTCATATCTATTTCTGAAATTTGATAATTGTTCGTGGTCATGTTCACAAAGATTTTTGTAACTATTAGTCAATTCATTGAAGGATTTGTAGTACTTGGTATGGATATTTTTTATGCTTCATGTTTTTGAATGATTATGTAAAGATTGGCACCAATGCATTTGATCATACATACTTTCCCTTTTTTACCTTTTGCCAAGTTCACCTCATATCTAATTTCATAATTTAATTTTACATTCCCAAATTAGTGTATTGGGTGTAGAGTGGTTGCCGTGAATATTGAGGGATAAAGAAACGTTAGGTCTGTAAGTGTAAGAACATTTACAGAACATTAATTACCGATTAGACAAATAGTTGTTGAAGCGTTAACCCTATTCCGATATCAAGGCACTAATACTTGAGCTTGTTGCGGCTACAATTGAAAGAGATGATTACATTAAAAAGACAATCATCTATCCAATAAGGTATCTTTTCTTAAGAAAGAAAATGTTGAGCGGACGAACATTATCCAAAATCGTGTTAAAAGAGAGTCGGCTCTTAAAGAGCAGATCCAAATTTTGAAAAAGTGAATCTTTCGAAAAGAACAAAGCTATTTTTTCTCAGATTTAGAACCCTGATAAAAAATACTAAATTATGGACCAATAGATTTAATCTTAAAAGTCTCCATGAAGCTCAACATATATTACTTTAGACCTAAGAGACTGTCAAAGATGGGTCCCTCGATGTTGATGAAGGAACCAACAAAACTCGCTCTTTGATTGAGGAGATCAAATTATCTAATCCAGAAACCAACGATTAGAGATCAACTTTTGAAGAAGAGTTTTTTTAGGTTCAGTCTTCAAGTGGTGACCTAGACAATGATACCAACAACAAGTAGCAATTGTTATGGTGAAAGTAACCTTTTAGTGTTGAGTGTACTATCATGCTAATACATACTTACTTGGAAATAAAATTTTGCATTAATACATAATTTTCCTCTCGATTTCAAGGATGTACATCTATATTGAGTAATTTTTTCAAAAAGGACTAACCTTTTTAGGTAGGAAAGTAGATGACAAGTCCTCTTTCTTTTATGAGCAGATGCATTGGTGGAAGGCAGTGAGTTGTCTTGAATAATTCTCTCACGATCCAACTATCCCCTAAACGTGACATATCAAATATGATCCTAACAAACCCTAAAAAAACAACTTTACATAAGCATGAAACTAAGATAGCCATATACCAAATGAAATAAATCGCATAAAACTGAATAAGTGTCAGAAGTAATATCTCAACATAAGAGAATATGAATATAAGACTAAAAATATGAAATCATATTAAGTCTGACATAAGTCTCTCCTAATCACATGTGTGTCTAGGACATACCCTACCTCACGAAATAAGTCTGAAAACTGAAATGACAAGAAAAAACATAAACTAATAAATTGGTCATGCCCTCAAATCATGAGGACTCACCAATCTACTAGCAAATATTAATCAATCCAACTAGCCAAGACTAGATGGATAAACGTCAGATCCTATGTTATAAAACAATATAGGCACAAGAAATATATGTGTCAGTACTTAGAATATACAAAATATTTGGATAATGCATAAACATAAACACAAAATATGATAATACATGATCAAGTAAAACATATGTATTAGTCAGATAAGCTTAGTTCATAAATCATGAAAAGTTAAATGCATCATATAAGTTATGACATATGTAAAACATAATCTAGGTATGTGAGATGTTTACCATTAACTAAATTGGATAAGTATAATCCAATTATAGTTGTCGATTTGAGGGCAAGGATGAGAAAGTTAGTGTCAGGTGTGTTCAACTTGATTGTCATACCTACATGTTGATCAAGAAAATAAATATCTATCGTTTGATAATACATGCCCAAAATAGTAAGGATAAAAAACCTAAAGAAAGTTCAAAAGAGTCCAAGGACTAATAATGATGAATTTTTTTTTATTTTAGGTCTGGTGGATAGTGGCGTTTTCAATTCTGGCAAAAATTTTCTGGTCAAGGTTTTTCTGATGTTTCAAATCTTAAGTTTAACAAAAATAGGGTGTCTAACCCTAAGCCTCAAGGAGGTGGTGGTAATGGATCCTCTATCTCTGCTTGCTTAAGGTATAGTAAAAAGCATGATGGCAAATGTTTGGCATGTATGGATGATTGCATTAGTTGTGGAAACAATAGGCACAAGATGAGAGATAGCCCATTGTTTTCTACTAAGGGAAGGGATGGTAAACAAGTTCAACTGAGTGGTTACATGCGAGTGCTTCGAAGCAAAATAAATTTTATGGTCTTCAGACTCGAACTGATCGTGAAGGTTCTTCAAACACGGTGACTGGTATGTTGAAAGTTTTTCATCTTGATGTTTATGTCTTACTTGGTGATCTGGGTTCTACGTTATCGTTTGTTACTCCTAATAAGCCCCTGAGATTTGATGTTGGTTTCAAAATAATTTCTAATCCCTTTCATGTCTCTACTCCCGTGGGTGATGCGATTGTGGCTTAGAGAGTTTATATAAATTGTCCTTTATCCGTTTCTCATAGATTCACTCATGCTGATCTTTTAGATCTTGATATGTTAGATTTTTATGCTATTCTCAAGATGAATTGGCTTTATGCATGTTATGCTTCCATGTATTGTAGGACCTAACTGGTCATATTCAATGTTCCGAATGAACCTATCATTTCATGGTAATGAGATATTATGTTCTTAAGGGTCTATTTATATCTTGCCTAAAATTCAGGAAAATAATTTCTAAGGGTTACATTTATCATATTGATTGGGTTATGGATATAGATTTTGAAATCCCTAGAGTTGATTCAGTTCTGATTGTAAATGAGTTTCTGAAATTGTTTCCTAATGATCTTCCCGATATTCCTTCTGAAAGGGAAAAAACTTCAGTATTGATCTTCTCACAAATACGCAACCTATATCTATTCCTCCTTACCGTATGACCCCTACAAAACTGAAGGAATTAAAAAATCAATTGACAGATTTGTCGGATAAGGGTTTTATTAGACCGATTATCTCATCATGGGAGCTCCAGTGTTGTTTGTTCGAAAGAAGAATGGTTCTCTTTGAATGTGTATTGACTATCAACAATTGAATAAAGCTACCATTAAGAATATTTATTATATTTCAAGGATAGATGATTTGTTTGATCAACTCTAAAGAGAAAGTTATCTCACTAATATTGACATTCGGTTGGGTTATCACCAGTAAAGAGTGAAAGAGAGTGAGATTTTGAAGATAATTTTCAAACTCGATATGGTTATTATGAGTTTTTGGTAATGTCGTTTGGTGTGACTAATGCCCCGTCAATATTTATGGAATTGATGAAAATTTTCAAATTTTCTGCTAAGTAAGAATGACGTAAGTAGGATTGTCTGCGACCTTTTTGAGGTCAACGACGCCGCTCTCGTCTGGGGTTTAGGCTCTGGACGTGACATGTGGTCAGTGATATTAAGTCTGGACGGACTATAACAGTTGTGCCTATGACCCAAAATAACATGTTTTCCCTTAATGGTGTTATCTTCGCTATGACTATTTGAACATTAATGGGCTGAAATTATTGACTAGGAAGAATATGGTAGTTGGGTCACTAAAAATGGGTGATCTTGTTTTATGTGATGGTTGCATCTTCGGGAAACAAAGTAGGAAATCATTTTTTGTAGGAAAATCATGGAGAGTTGCCCGTTGTCTTGTGCTTGTACATGCCGACCTATGTGGACTAATGAAAATCGAGAGTCACTTGGTGGGAATCGGTATTTTCTTCTATTTACTGATCATTATAGCCATATGAGTTGGGCTTATTTTCGAAATTTCAAATCAAAGGCATTTGAGAATTTCAGAAAATTCAAGGCACTCGTGGAAAAGCAAACAGGCACAGACCGTGATGGTGAATTTTTATCTAATGATTTTATTTTATTTTGTGAAGAGAATGGAATTTTCAGGGGGCTTACAACACCTTACTCACCACAAAAAAATGAAGTCGCCGAGCGAAAGAATTGTATTGTGGTTTAGATGTCCAGAAGCTTACTTAATGCAAGGGGACTTCCTGTTGATTTTTGGGAAAAAGCAGTGGTTGCTGTTTCTATCCAAGAAAAGTCATTTTGAATCAAACTCCATATGAAGCATGGATAGGACAGAAACCACGAGTAAGTCACTTAAAAGTTTTGGGTTGTATAGCTTATGCTTTGGTTAGTTTACGTTCTAAGCTAGATGAAAAATCAGAGAAATGTCTTTTCATTGGTTACGGTCCTCAATCAGAAGCATATACACTATATAATCCTACTAGTGGCGAAGTGATTATCAGCAGAACTGTTGTAATTAATGAAGAATCAGCCTAGGAGTCGAACGACAAGGAAGAAGATTTAGTCATCCATATTCCAGCTCACGCAGAAGTAGGGCATGCATGGATACTTGAAACAACAAGTTCTAATCTTTCCTCACCTGATAGCAGTAATACTGACCATATTGCTCATGAAAGTAGAAACAATTCAACTCCATTAAGCTCTTGTACTCCACCTTCGGCGTCATCCAGCGAGACGCCACCAACAAAGTTCAGGTTACTGCAAGATTTGTATGCATCTTGTAGTTTTGCCCTGTTAGCAGCCGAACCGATATGTTATGAAGAAGCTGCAAAGCAACCATAGTGGCAAGATGTGATGATTTAAGATATAAAGGCTATCCAGAAAAATCAGACCTGGGAGCTAGTTGATTTGCCGGAAGGGAAGAATGTTATCGAGCTAAAATGAATTTTCAAAACAAAGTACAATGCTGATGGAAGTGTCAAAAGGCATAAAGATCGACTTGTTTCAAAAGGATACTCACAACAACAAGGCATTGAATTTGATGAAACGTTCTCACCAGTAGCTCGCTTTAAAACAGTTTGAACTGTTGTAGCCTTGGCTTCTCAACTTGGTTGGCATGTGTACCAACTTGGTGTTAAGTCTGTTTTCCTAAATGGAGACTTACAAGAAGAAGTTTATGTTTGCCAACCTAAAGGCTTGATTTTTAGTGAAGGAAAAAGAAAAGTATATAGATTGAAGAAGGCGTTTTATGGTTTATAGCAAACACCACAGGCATGGTATAGAAAATGACTCTTTTTTTTTCAAAGAGCAACATTTCAGGAAAAGTGAAAATGGACCTACACTTTATGTTAAGAATCAAGATAATAGTGACTTTTTGGTGGTCAGTCTTTATGTCGATGAATATATATGGGATCTTGTGAATCTATTGTTCTGAATTTAATAGTTGCGTGATGAGTAAATTTGAGATGTCTGACTTAGGTATGCTGCATTATTTTCTTGGGCTTACGGTGAGACAAGATTCGGATGGAATTTTTATTTCACAAAGGAAATATGCAACTGAACTTTAAAAGATGTTCAACATGCTGAATTGTAATCCATCTCCCACGCCTATAAATATGAATGAGAATTTGGTACTTGATGATGGTACAGGTGCAACAAATGCTTCACATTATAGAAGCTTAGTTTGTGGTCTAAACTACTTATCACACACAAGGCCCGATATAACATTTTCTGTCAGTTTGATTTCAAGGTTTATGCATAGTCCTTTGAAGCAACACCTAGGTGCATCCAAGAGGATCTTGCGATATGTTCCTGGCACAACAAATCATAGAATTTGGTACTCAAAAGTATCAGGTTTTTTCAGATTAGTTCGCTTTACTAATAGTGATTGGGCAGGTAGCTTGGATGATCACGATAGCACATCTGGCAACTCTTTTAGTCATGTCTCTGGAGCAGTTTCACGGAGTTCAAAAAAAAAGATACAGTAGCTTTGTTATCTTTGGAAGCAGAATATATGGCTGCAACTTCATCATGTTGTCAAGCTATTTTGTTGATGAAATTGTTAGAAGATTTTCAACAACAATAGATTGGTCCAACAGAAATATGGTGTAACAACAAAGCGACAATTGCTATGACAAAAAATCATGTTTTTCATAGTAGAACGAAGCACATCGACACTTGTTAGCACTTTATTCGCGATCTGGTCGCTAGTGGAATAATCTCACTGGAATTTTGTAGCACAAATAAACAGACTGTTGATGTTCTTACGGAGTTGCTGCCCCACAACAAGCATGACTTCTTCAAACGACAAATGGGAGTTTGTGATTTTGAAGAAAGGAGGAGTGTTGACTACTCCTTCAAAATAGCTAGTTTGTAGAAATCAAGTTGTGGGTCTATTTTCTAGGATTAGTGGGTTTATGTTTTACTTAGTCAATGAAATTATATTCTTATTGTAGTGGACCATGTTTACCACTTTTCTATATGTTTTCCATTATTTGTGAGTTGCTTTATTTTAGCTTTAGTAGTTAATTGTAAGCCTATAAAAAGGCAATAGGAGTTTTGGTTTTTAAGTAAGAAAGTTTTGCAATAAAAGAAACCTTTTGTTTCTCAAACTCTTTCATTTATTTTTGCCTTCTCACCCAACAAAGGGTTCCTTATGTATCAGCCGTAAAAAAAAGGTTCTTCTTAGCTACATTTTCTTGTCGGACTGTACATTAGGCTACCATTCTATGACATATAATGGTTCCATTGAATTTCTCTTTCTTAAAGCAACATCGGGTGAGAGTTTTGGTGTTATATGTTTCTGTTGACTAAGAAGCATTAAGGAACAAGACGATTTACAGAAGAGGGAAGAATAAAAAAGGACCTAATATGGACGGAAGTTGATCTTGATTGGCTCATTTGAAATCTACGCATCATTCAACAAATTTAATTTAGGCCCAGTTCTTTTAAATTCTCCAGTTTTGTTGTAAAAATGCACATGTATATATATTTGTTGTTATCCAGCTGTAGTTAGTTACACACTTTTATTTCTTTAAATTTCAGAGCTGCCTACTGATATATAACACACAGTAGCTTTGAAATAGATACATAAGAAAAAATACAATTCAGAAAATTTCTCTTACGATCTTATCTAGTAAATTTTCTCTATATTATTTCAGGTTTTAACAAACTTAGAGGCATAAATGTACGTTTTACCAGTTATTGCTTTGTAAAAAATTGTACTAAGCTATCTCACATAGTTGGTCTCAAGTTCAGAATAAAAGAGTCGACTGCAGTAGGCTGATAAAATCAACATAAAAAACATACCAGTTAATTGTCATTTAGACTTTGTCATAGTTGTCCCTTTTGTTGGCTTGAGAGCAGAGTGGGTAAATACATTGAGAATTTACACGTTAATTAATTGTCATTTATGGTTAAGTTTGGATTCATCAATATCGTCGGTGATAATATGTATGGTCCACTATCAGTCAACGGACCAGGTCCCTTGACTCAGCAAGAATTGCAATAATGCAAAAGTAACAAACTGAAGACAACACAAGGAGTTTACGTGAAAACCTCCTTACTCAAGGGAGTAAAACCAAGGCCTATCTTATAGGATTTTAAACTTTTTTCACTAATATCTTCAAGAAAAAGTGAAACTTCGATATAACACAAATAAGATTAAGTTATTAATCTCAAAGCTAAGTAATAACTCTATTACTTCTACACCTAGACAACTTAGAATTCAATTAATGGGTACAATATTGCGCACTAAATCAGTTAACTCTAATCAATTTAGACTTTTACAAACCAAACAAAGAGAGATGAATCCTTTATAAATTAGGAACAAATTTACAATGTTAGCACGAAGATATGATCCTAAGACAACTAGACAACTTTCAGCTCTATCAGGTCTTATTGCTCTTGAGGTTGATACTTCTTTAAAGTGGGTCTTTGCAAGTGTACTTGAGAATTTTCAAGTTGCAAAAACTAAAGTTGTGTCTATTGGACATAACCTTTATGAAGAATAGACACGAGCTTCGTGGCCATTCCATTGGGCGAGGTTTCTACCGCAGTTGGAGACTATGCACCAATATTTCTACAACCTGGTATTTATGTGTATATTTGTTAGGACCGAAAATAAGCAGGTGTAAAAGCGGAAGCTAGCAAAGCAAACCTCGAAAGACCACGAGTAAGAAGACAACGAAAAATATACCAAAAGACACAAAAATTTAACGTGGTTCGATCAATCGACCTACGTCCACAAAGGAGATGAGCAATCCACTATAAATATGAGAGTACAAAATACAGAGAGAAACAACCTCAATCAATTCACTCGGAATACATGGAAGGCTCATACAAGTGATAACGTATCAAGCTTGTGACCCACAAATTCTCCCTCTAACCAAAACTTTCAAAGCCCTTAAGACTACATTGTAAATGTTGATTAAGTTAGAAGGAACATGCCTGTATTTATAGAGTCCTAAACCTTTTCCTACCAGAAAAAGGATTAGCCAATCCAAAACATTTTCCTAATAGGAAAACCTATTTATGGTAAGAAATCAGGGCAAATAAAACCCCACAAATCTCCTCCTTGGCCTGAATTTCTGACAAAATAAATTTGTCCACCTTCTTTACTTAATCTTCAACAACTTGCTTCTCCTCTCCATAATTTCCTTAGCAAAATTTGTGTCTTAACATAGAGAACCTCTCTGAAAAAATTTCTCCAACAAAATCTTCATTACTGTCAAAATGGTAGCAGCTAGAACTACACCCGCCAAGATGAACACCTCTTTCTAACCTGGTTCAATCATCGATTATCGAACCACTGAACCTGACTCCGTCATTGAATCTGGCTCTGATACCACTTGTTAGGACCGAAAATAAGCAGGCCTAAACGCGGAAGCTAACAAAGCAAATTTCGAAAGATCACGAGTAAGAAGACAACGAAAAATATACTAAAAGACACAAAAATTTAACGTGGTTCGGTCAATCGACCAACGTCCACAAAGGAGAGGAGCAATCCACTTTAAATATAAGAGTACAAAATACAGAGAGAAACAACCTCAACCAATTCACTCGGAATACATGGGAGGTTCACACAAGTGATAACGTATCAAACTTGTGACCCACAAATTCTCCCTCTAACCAAAACTCTCAAAGCCCTTAAGACTACATTGTGAATGCTGATTAAATTAGAAGGAACATGCCTCTATTTATAGAGTCCTAAACCTTTTCCTACCAGAAAAAAGATTAGTCGATCCAAAACCTTTTCCTAAAAGGAAAACCTATTTATGGTAAGAAATCAGGGCAAATAAAACCCAACAATATTGATATAAGGATCACGTCCATCAGCACTGCAAATAACAGTCGGCAAGTAAAAGAGTTTAAATTGTATACACTGTCAATTATGTGGGCATCTCTTCTTAGACAATAAATGGTATCCGTTAGATATTTTGCACTTTCCCTTAAAATATGTATTAGATATTTATTGTTTCATTAATGCCTTTTTTAATTGTAAGATAGTATTCGTTTCCCTCCTTTTAAAAATGACAAATCATGGCTTCACTCCATTCCAATAGGTTAAAGNAACAAATCTCCCCCTTGGCCTGAATTTCTGACAAAATAAATTTGTCCACCTTCTTTACTTAATCTTCAACAACTTGCTTCTCCTCTCCATAATTTCCTTAGCAAAATTTGTGTCTTAACATAGAGAACCTCTCTGAAAAAATTTCTCCAACAAAATCTTCATTACTGTCAAAATGGTAGCAGCTAGAACTACACCCGCCAAGATGAACACCTCTTTCTAACCTGGTTCAATCATCGATTATCGAACCACTGAACCTGACTCCGTCATTGAATCTGGCTCTGATACCACTTGTTAGGACCGAAAATAAGCAGGCCTAAACGCGGAAGCTAACAAAGCAAATTTCGAAAGATCACGAGTAAGAAGACAACGAAAAATATACTAAAAGACACAAAAATTTAACGTGGTTCGGTCAATCGACCAACGTCCACAAAGGAGAGGAGCAATCCACTTTAAATATAAGAGTACAAAATACAGAGAGAAACAACCTCAACCAATTCACTCGGAATACATGGGAGGTTCACACAAGTGATAACGTATCAAACTTGTGACCCACAAATTCTCCCTCTAACCAAAACTCTCAAAGCCCTTAAGACTACATTGTGAATGCTGATTAAATTAGAAGGAACATGCCTCTATTTATAGAGTCCTAAACCTTTTCCTACCAGAAAAAAGATTAGTCGATCCAAAACCTTTTCCTAAAAGGAAAACCTATTTATGGTAAGAAATCAGGGCAAATAAAACCCAACAATATTGATATAAGGATCACGTCCATCAGCACTGCAAATAACAGTCGGCAAGTAAAAGAGTTTAAATTGTATACACTGTCAATTATGTGGGCATCTCTTCTTAGACAATAAATGGTATCCGTTAGATATTTTGCACTTTCCCTTAAAATATGTATTAGATATTTATTGTTTCATTAATGCCTTTTTTAATTGTAAGATAGTATTCGTTTCCCTCCTTTTAAAAATGACAAATCATGGCTTCACTCCATTCCAATAGGTTAAAGAATGGAGTTGAAGAAATCCTAGACCACATCAATTTATTGCCCGACGCACTTTTGGTACAAATTCTCTCTCTTTTATCGACAAAAGATTTCATCGCATCATGTCTTCTCTCTAAAAGGAGGATTTATCTTTGGACTTCAATTGATAATTTCCTTTTTACTAATAGAAGTTATTCGTAACATTAATGTTATTTTCCCATCTTCTTGGATATTAGTTGTATTGCATTGTCAATAGCTTCAAGGTCTATGATTGTGTAATGGTTTAGATTTTGTAGTTTTTTTATGGAAGGAGGAGGTTTACATTATTTTTTGCTTACCTTTAAGTCATATAAGAAAGTATGATTAGTTCTTTTTGTTTGATTAGCCTGAAATATCTAAACTTCAGGAAGTTTAGATGGCTGAGACAGCAACGAACGATGAGGAGTTTCAAAAATTAGTGTAACTTGTTGTGAGAAATGGTTTCCATTTAACATTAATTAGTTTCAATAGAGCTTGCATTCTGGATTTTGTTGAACTTGAATAAAAGGAGAAATTGTCTTCCAAAACCTCAAATAGACACAATTTTCTATCCAAAACCTACTTGAGAAATGTTTATATCGTTATAACTTATCACTGCTTTGGTGTATTCTTCGGCATGCCCATTTTTGGAGAGCGCTGTGTTCACATCCCTGCTCTATTCATATAGGGTGAAACATCGCGGTGACTCAAAAAATAATTAATTAAGTTAATTTTAAAAGAATTTTAAGAATAAACGAATTTTAAATGAATCGCCACCTAATTTTAGAAAAAAACTAGGAAACCATTAAGTGATCTACGAAACCATTATATTCTAGATAAGGGGTTAAAGTTATTCCGAAGGGAAGATGTTAGGCATATTTCGAAATCCAAAAATATGGGTCCTAAGTGCATTCATATTTTCAAATTGAGAAGGCGATAAAGCAATATACAAGTACAGTTAACATGAAATATACACATATAATAAAATAAAATAATAATTTAAGTATCGGCTTAAGGTTTTCCTAACGTCAATAATATACACAATAATGAATATTAAATACATTTGATTTCCATTGGAATAGCTTCGATCAGAAGCAACTCCGAAGTGCCTGGAAACACACTTAGTAAAAGTGTTAGTATCAAATATATATGATAAAATAAATGAATTAAATAACAATTTAAAAATAAAAATTTGTCTTACTAACATGGGAGACCTTGGAAATCGACTATAGTTTCTTCATCGACCAATTTTATCACATAAATATATATAAATTTGAACTAAATTTTGTCTTTTACAATGTGGAGACCTCCAAAATCGAAGGAGAGATTTTCTCATTGTTCCATTTTAACAAATAAACAATATAAACTTAACTAAATCTCCGTCTTTTATAATGGGGAGTCCTCCAAAACCAACAGAGAGATTTTCTCATTGCCCGTTTTAAAAAGTAAACAATATAAACTTAACTAAATTTCCATTTTTTAAAATAGGGAGGCCCCCAAAATCGACGGAAAGATTTTCTTATTGGCCATTTTAACAAGTAAATAATATAAACTTGACTAAATTTCCGTCTTTTAAAATGGGGAGGACTCCAAAATCGACGGGGCAATTTTTTTATTGGCAATTTTAACAACTAAATAATATATATAAATGCCAAATCAAATGAAAGATAAAAACAAAATAATATTAATGATATAAAGTGTCATGAAATCACCAACTAACATCAACAATATTAAAATGAGAATAAGAACAAAATAGAATAAAGTACAACAAAAAGGCAACAAAATAGTGTTCATAGTTAAACTCACAAAAATCAAATAGATAACAAACACAAGCAAAATTCCCAGCAGCCATAACAAAATAAATAAATAATAAAAACGTTTAGGTTCAAAAAAATATACAAAATATGGTCTTTATAATAACTATGTACTGTCAATCAAACATAACAAATAAAACAACCCAAATACGAAGAAAATATTAGAGAGTGATTATTTTTTAAAAAACAAAATAAAATAAATAATTTTAACAATAAAAGAAAAGCACCAATAACTAACATAAAATAGAAAAGATTTTCTATCAAATAAAATATGAAATAAACTTCAAAATAGTGAAATAAAGAAACTATTAAAAAACTAAAACAATACAATACCACATGAACCTAAGAATTGTCAACGAAGTACAAACATGATAAAAAGAAAAGCTGAAAATAAAAGTAAGTTGTCAGAAATATCAACAATAACATAAATGTAAATCAAATATAAATAAAATCAAAGCTAAATCTTTAAACACACAATCAACTACAACGAAAAATAATAACAGTGAGTAAAGAAAAAAAAATAAAAGGTGACCAACAAGAGTTACCGGAATATGTATTCCTCCGGGCAGATCTGAAAGTGAGAGACTCGTCGATATTTTGCGGGTTTCGACAGCTCATGACTGCTGCTCGTTGTTGTGTGAGGTTGTTGTCGGTCACTCCACCAGTTTGAGCTTGTGATTTCGCCGGAAACGCCAATAGGGAAAGAAGAATTGGTGGGGTCTAGTTCGTTTTGAGATCTGATTTGGGTGTTGTTTCCATGACCTTTTTATCGGAAAAAGGAGAAAAATGGAGTTTTGGTGGGAAATGGGTTTAGTTGGCTGTGGAGCTTGAAGCTCTCTGGAGATGTGGAAAAATGGAGGAAAAAATCGGGAAAGGAAAGAGGGACAGGGAAGCAGCTAGCTCCGTTGGTCGGAGTTTCGGTCCAGTTATTTACAGGTGGTGAGCTAGCAGTAGCTTCATGGTTGTTGGGTCAGCTCAATGCTTGTAGGAATTGGGTTTTTCGCGAGATAACAGTGAAGAAGAGTTAAAAAAAAAGGGGGTCTTTGGGGTTTGATTTCATGGTTGCTTGGCTGGATAAAAGTGTAAAATGAATGTGATTGTTCCCGAATTTCGCTGCTGGTCGGAGAAGAGGGTTTAGGGTGGTGGATGCTAGGGAGGAAAATGGAAGAGGAAATAATTAGGGTTTTCCTACTTGGAAATTGTTTCTTCTCATTTTAGAAAAAAGAATCACCATCTATTTTTTGACCTAATAAAGCCCTAAATAAAAAATTGTTAGACAATGGGTGGGGCTCAAAATTGAGGCCCAAAAATCATTTGGTGATAAAATATTGGGAAATTTACATAAATGTGCTATATTAATAAAATATTTACCATTTATAGCAACAATATTTTTTTTCACTTGATCGCTTTTAATTCATTTATAATACAATTTTAATACATATTACAAATTTATCACAGTATTGCTATAAATGGTAATAAACAAAAAGTATCGCTAAAATCAGTAATTATTTTTTAAAATGTATTAATTTATGTAATTTTTCCTAAAATATTTGTATATTAAAATTTTATGCATATTTGAATGATTTCTTATATTGTGAAAACTATCAAAATAAACATTAACAAATATAATAAATAAATGAATATTAAAAAAATGTATTGAATGTAACTAATGACATGTAGAGAATGCAATTTTAAAATTAACTGATAAAAAACCTTAAATTTTGATGAACAAGTATAGTTGTCGATATACTTATTTTAAAATTGTAAAAAAAATTACTTTGAACTATTAAATAAATAAAACTTAAAACTTACGAATTTTGAAAATGTTAGATCAAAATTGGGTGTCAACAGTTGTCCCTTTTATTAGATATGATTGATGAAAGAAATCGTGGACAACGAAAATTGACAAACCCGATTTTGGACGAACACATGACCTTTATATAAAGAGCAATTGGAGTATGATGGAAGTCGATCCCAGACTTTCCTCCAAAAGGATCCTTGTTGTGTTGCGTCCTTATTGAAGTAGTGTGCATATGTGGCTCCACTAACAATGCATCCTCTTGGATGTTCTCGAAAAAACAAAAATGAAACTCATTAGTAGAGACAAAATTACACAAAAACAATGTCTCTTACCATACGAAAAATGAAGATGATCCATTGGTATGATAAAAATGCATCCCGTCGATAAGAATAATGAAAAAGAATAATTCATCGATAAAATTTTTAATGCATGTCCATCGGTAAGATGAATGAAAAAGGATGATCCATCGATAAGATTTTGAATGTATGTCCATCTATATGACGAAATAAAAATATGATCCATCGACAGGATTTTGAATGTATGTTTACCGGTAGGAGGAATGAAAAAAGATAATCCATCGGTAGGATTTTAAATGTATGTCAATCGTATGACGAATTAAAAAAGATGATCCATCAGCAGGATTTTGAATGTATATTCATCGGTAGGACGAATGAAGAAAACCCATTGATAGGATTTAAATGCATGTCCATCGGTTGGACAAATGAAAATGATCCATTAGGAGGACGAATAAAAATAATGATCCATCGCTAAGATGACAAAAAGGTGATCCATCTATAGGATTCCAATTGTATATCCATCGATAGGACGAATGAAAATGATGATCCATTGGTAGGATCTAAATGCATGTCCATTGATTGGACGAATGAAAATGATGATGATCCGTTGGTAGGATTTCGAATGTATATCATCGGTAGGACAAATGAAATAAAGATAATCCATCCCTAGGATTTTGAATATATGTCCATCGGTAGGATGAATAGAAATTTTTTCGATGCGAGTCTCCTTTGACTTGAACGTGGAATAGATAGGTGCGCATCCTTCACCTCCAAATATATGCGACTTAACTGCAAATATCTTTCGACGCAATTTTCCACCGACTAGAACGTTGAAAATATCGGGTGCATATCCTTCACCTCCGAATAGATGTGACTTAAATGAAAATATCTTTCAACGCAAGTTTCCACTGACTTGAACGTTGAAAAAATAGGGTGCACATACTTCACCGCTGAATAGATGTGACTTAAATGCAAATATCTTTCAATGCAAGTTTCCACCGACTTGAATGTTGAAAAGATAGGATGCACATCCTTCACCGCTGAATAGATGCTACTTAAATGTAAATATCTTTCAACTCAAGTTTCCACCGACTTAAACATTGAAAAGATATGGTGCACATCCTTCACCTCCGAATAGATGCGACTTAAATGTAAATATCTTTCGATGAAGTTTCCACTGACTTTAACGTTGAAAAGATAGGATGCACATCCTTTACCTCCGAATAGATGAGACTTAAATGCAAATTTCTTTCAACGCAAGATTCCACCGACTTGAACGTTGAAAAGATAGGGTGCACATCCTTCACCTCCGAATAGATTCGACTCAAATGCAAATATCTTTCAACGCAAGTTTTCACCGACTTGAACGTTGAAAAGATAGGGTGCACATCCTTCACCTTCGAATAGATGCGACTTAAATGCAAATATCTTTCAACGCAAGTTTTCCCCGACTTGGATGTTGAAAAGATAGGGTGCACATCCTTCACCGCCTTATATGTGCGACTTAAATGTAAATATCTTTCAACATATGTTTCCACCGACTTGAACGTTTAAAAGATATTGTACACATCCTGCACCTCCGAATAGATGTGACTTAAATGCAAATATCTTTCAACGCAAGTTTCCACTGACTTGAACGTTGAAAAAATAGGGTGCACATACTTCACCGCTGAATAGATTTGACTTAAATGCAAAAATCTTTCAATGCAAGTTTCCACCGACTTGAATGTTGAAAAGATAGGATGCTCATCCTTCACCGCCGAATAGATTCTACTTAAATGTAAATATCTTTCAACTCAAGTTTCCACCGACTTAAACATTGAAAAGATATGGTGCACATCCTTCATCTCCGAATAGATGCGACTTAAATGTAAATATCTTTCGATGCAAGTTTCCACTGACTTGAACGTTGAAAAGATAGGGTGCACATTCTTCACCTTAGAATAGGTGCGACTTAAATGTAAATATCTTTCAACGCAAGTTTCCTCCAACTTGAACGTTGAAAAGATAGGTGAACATCGTTTACGTCCGAATAGATGCGACTTAAATGCAATAACCTTCTTGGCGAATGAAAAATGCAATGACCTTCTCAGTAAAAAAATGCAATGATCCTCTCGACAAAAAAAATGCAATGACCCTTTTGGTAAATGAAAAATGCATGACCTTTCTAGTAAATGAAAAATGCATGACCTTTCTAGTAAATGAAAAATGCATGACCTTTTTTTGGTGAAAAAGATTCAATGGCCCTCTTGGCAAATTAAAAATGCAATTATCCTTTTGAAAAATGAAAAATGCAATGACCTTTTCCGTAAATAATAAATGTAATGACCCTCTTGACAAATAAAAATGCAATTGTCCTCTTTGAAAATGAAAAAAAGCAATTATCCTTTGTGAAAATGAAAAATGCAATGACCTTCTCGGCAAATAAAAAATACAATAAAAATACAAGTGATGGATGATTCAATGATTTTCCATTGTTACGAGGTGGATGGCTCGTGTGTCTTGAAAATGTCATCATCTTGATTTTTTTTTGTGTCCCTGTATTCGAAAAGGAACAGTTAGAAGACACAATATAGCTTTAGCTAGCAACATGATTAAAAAACTTTAAGGAAAGAATCAAAAGAGAATATGAACACAGTGTCTGTCACCGTGGCACAAGTGAACAATTGTCATTTTGCTCTTGAACGTCTTATGTTCTTTGAAAATCATGTTTTATTGGGAATTTGTACGAGGAGTTCCTGGCTCACAATGAAAATGCTGGAGATTGGCAAGTTGACTTTGAACTTCAAGCGATGATGGATCGTTTGGTATTGACTATCAAGCTTCTCACAGTACTTGTTGAAATTATTGATGTCTTCCTCAAAAATTCTGTCCAGTTAAAACTTTTGGCAAATCTCAAAAATGATCTTCCATCTTGACTTGTTGGAGAAAGCATCTTTATTGTGAATTTTTAGATATTCTCAGAAATTTTATCCAGTGTTTATTATAGGGAGAGAAAAATCACATGAGTATATGACCGAGCCTTCATGGCGCCTACATATCCTGTTGAGTCAGGAATCAGGTCAAATGAAGTTTCAATCCTGTAGATGATGAATACTGCAAAGAATCTGAGAGATATCTGTAAAAAATGCATAATATGAACATGATGAAATGTAAAAATGATATTCCTTTCTATATTAAAACTCTAAAGACAAGATATATCACATTTTTGGAACGGATAGCCCAATTAAGTAAAATAGGACTCTCACACATACAAGAGTGACCTAATGACACTTTTTACCATGAACAACTGAAAAAGGCAATTCATTTTTAATGGAAAGACTCTAAAAAGTTTGAAAAAAAATATTGAATAGTGGGTGTCTGTTCACTCTTTTTTTTCTTCTCTTTTTGAAAAATAAATAATGTGAGGAGACAGTCAAATCTTAACTACAGTTGGTACCAACAGTTAGGATTGCAGAGAAATCTCTCATTCTTTTTTTTCTTTTTCTAATTAAGATTGAATTCAAGGTAATTCCTACAGCTTCAAGTGGTACCTCAAACCTACTTAAGGATCAACAAGATTCGTTCTTCTTACTTCAAACACAACTTTTGAATTGTACCAATCCTCATGTTTCAAGTGCCCTTACGACAAAGACTGGTCTTATTTCACACATATTTGAAATATTTGATTTTAGGACATTTTTCAAAGAGCACTTACACTCACAAAAACTTTCAATGCATCCAAATGTGATACCATATGCTTGAACCTTATGTAAATCTCCACTAATGTGAGAACATTTCGAACGAGATCATGTAGGGCTTGTCATTGGCTTGTAATGTAGGCTTAGGGATGAGTAGGATATTTTTTTGGGGTAAGAGAGACTTAATTCCTCCTTGAGCATCACACTGAATTCGTGTACTTAATGATTGATACGCCTTTGGCATTAGATCCTCTTCAGTGTCCTCCCCTTTTTGAATTCTTTTGAATTCTCATTTTTTGGAGCTTTTCTCTTCTTCTTTTTTTCACCCCTTGGTTTCGGCTTCTTTAGAGTCCTTATTTCTTGGAGTTTTTCTTTTATTTCACCCCTTTCTTTCGACTTCTTTTAAGTCCTCATTTTCTTGGATATTTATTTTTACTTCACTCCTTTCTTTAGAATTTTTTTTCTTTTGTTGGAATATTTTTTATCTTGTCTTTCGCTGACCTTGTAGGGGTATTTATGTCTTTCTTTATTCCTTTCATTTTTTCTTTCTTTCTTTCTTTCTTTCTTTTTCTTTCTCAGGAAGTCTTTTTTTCTTCCTTGACTTTGGGAGACTCGATATCTTTGCTTTTGAAAATTTCAAACATGGATATTCTCTTATAATTTGCACATTCTTGGTGCACTCAAAAAGGTTGGGCCAAGAGAGGGATAGTGCATGTAAGCACTAAAAGGGGTAATGGCTAAAATGTGGCTGTTCAAGAAAGGTTTCCGACTCAAAGTGGGAAAACTAGGATTTATGTCATTTGGTAGGCTTTGAAAGACACAACCGGGTCAAAAAGACCTACAATCCTTTCTCAAATCAAACATTACTCAAAATTTTGCCTCGATGACATTCAGGTCAAGTTCCTAATCAACAGTGCGATACAATTGAATTTTGATCTAAAATCTCAGCACACAATGCACATAAAACATAAGGTTGATTTTATTCTTATCTTAAATGCATGCAAGAGAATTTTCAAGCATCACAAAAGTATGAATGAGAGGTACCAAAAGAATCTACGGTTTACCACAAAGTCAGTCCTCTCCATCATATCAAATATTTTTACACGGTCCTAACTGCATTGGTCCCAACTGAGTTTAAGACATGACTCTTATGATATATACACAATGTTTTTTTTAAAGAATGAATACCGAATCCAAGAAGGGTTTCCTACGTATCTCATTAAGATGAGAATCAGGTGAGCGTAGTTCGTGCAGATATGACTTTGAAAATATGCACAAATTATTTTATTTTATTTTTTTACTTTTTGGAAAAAATAATTTTGAACCCAAGAAGGCTACCTACGTATCTCACCGAAATGAGAATCAGGTGCGCGTAGTTCGTGCAAATATGACTTTGAAAATATGCACAAATTATTTTATTTTATGTTTTTACTTTTTGAGAAAAATAACTCCGAACCCAAGACGGGCAATAGTGCAAAAGTAACAGAAAATAAATAAGTATGACATCATAGTCAAGGATTCCCCTAATTATTCTTTTTAATTTGATACTAATGTCCTGTGAAATACAAAGACTCAGACTTCGCGAGTTCTCTTGTCCCTTGTCTCTCTTGATGGGGCAATGATCTTCAAGCTTTCAAAAAATAACTCAAAAGGTAAAAGTGACTTTCTATTTATGTCTACGAAGCTCTTGAAAATAAACTAAAAAATGAACTATAATACAACATATTCACGTAAAATAGGTATACATAACGTATAAATAATGAATGTTGTCTTATACAAATCTATCTTGAGAGTTGACTCATCTGAAGCAATTGCGCTAAATTCAAGGTTTTGGTTTCGCTCTACACTAGCTGACTAAGAGTGGTTTAGAAAAGACCTAGTTAACCGAGTTGCACAAACTACGGGGTGAAGTATAATAAACTACGTTGGATGATCGCAAGTCAACTGTTCATTTACCTCTTCAAAAGAATTCGAAGACATTTTCTTAAGGACAGTCGTGGAGAGCCACTGTAACACTTCAAAAATCCAAGACGTGCTCTAGAGTCTAACATAAGTTTCATAAGGTTTAGACATTGCTTTAACGTCCATTTTAATGAATATAAGTCATTTAGGAAGTCTAGAAACAAAAATGTCCAAGAACGTCCATGACATCTGGAAACCATTTCAAGGAGGTATTAGCATTCCTTAGCCTATTTGACTAGCTTGTAGGAGCCGTAAATTGATGGAATGTGGTGGAAGGGTGTATAACTTGTATTAGAGTTTATTCGTAGTCGAAACGCCCGTGCACGGCTCCCCAAGGACCAACCAAGGGCCTTGAGGAGGACCCTCGCGTTTGGGGTCAAAGAACTGCCAAGGCAGTGTGACCAACTCCAAGGGGCAAGCTACTTTTCTAAGATTGACTTGAGATCAGGGTATCATCATCTTTGGGTGAGAGGTGAGGATATACCAAAGATGACATTTTAGACTATATATGGTGACTATGAGTTCTTAGTAATGTCCTTTGGTCTCACGAATGCCCTGACGACATTTATGGATCTTATGAATAGGGTGTTCTGAAGTTACCTAGATTCATTTGTCATTGCCTTCATTGACGACATCTTGGTATATTCAAAAAATGAGGGTGATCACATGAACCATTTAAGGGCGGTGTTACAAGTGCTTAATGAGAACCAATTATTTGCCAAGTATAGTAAATGTGAGTTATGGTTGAGGTCGGTGGCATTTCTTGGTCATATCATATCTAATGAGGGAGTTGAGGTTGATCCAAGGGAAATCGAGGGGGTAAATAATTGGCCTAGACCATTGACTCCAACCGACATTAGGAGTTTCTTGTGTCTAGCGGGTTATTTATCGAAGGTTTGTGGATGGTTTTGCGTCCATTGCATCTCCCTTGACTATTTTGACCCAAAAGAGTAAGAAATTTGAGTGGTCGGAGGAATGCGAGAGAAGATTCCAAATGTTGAAAGACGGTGTTGACTTTACCGGAAGGTACAAAGGGTTTCATTATGTATTGTGATGCATCCCGAGTGGGTTTAGGGTGTGTGCTTATGCAACATGGTAAGGTGGTAGACAACTTAAGGTTCATAAGAGAAACTATCCAACTCATGATCTTGAGTTAGCGTCCGTGGTATCTTCCTTGAAAATATGGAGGTATTACTTGTATGGTGTTCATGTTGATGTGCATTACCGACCACAAGAGTCTATAGTATCTGTTTACTCAAAAGGAGTTAAATCTCCGACTAATAAGGTGGTTGGAATTGTTGAAGAATTACGACATGAGTGTTCTCTATCACCCAGGCAAGGCCAATGTGATTGCGGATGCTCTTAGTCATTTATCCATGGGTAGTGTGTCTCATGTAGATAGGCCAAGAAACACCTAGTGAAAGATGTTTGTAGGTTGTCTAGATTGGGTGTGAGGTTTGAAGATTCTCCGAATATTGGTTTCATGGTCCATCATAACTCCAAGTCATCTTTGGTAGTTGAGGTGAAGTCCAAACAACACCTTGATCAATCATTGATGGATTTGAAGGAATCAGTTCTTAGTAAGCTTAATGAGTCATTCTCCTTGGGGGGGGGGTGTCTTGAGGTATCAAGAAAGGTTGTGTGTCCCCAATGTAGATGGGTTGAGGAACCGGATCCTTGAGAAAGCCCATGGTTCCCGTTACTCCATTAATCCTGGTTCGACAAAAATGTAACATGACCTTAGGGAGGTATTTTGGTGGGAAGGTTTAAAAAGGACAACGAAATTTGTTTCTAAGTGTCCAAATTGTCAACAAGTGTGAAAGCCGAACATCAAAAGCAGAGTGGTTTACTACAAGAAATCCAAGTTCCTACTTGGAAGTGGGAAGACATCAATATTGATTTTGTAGTAGGTTTGCCTCAAACACAAAAACAATATGACTATATATGGGTGGTTTTGGATAGGTTGACCAAATCCACTCATTTTATTCTCGTCAAGTCTACTTGTTTGGCGGAAGATTATGCAAGGATCTTCACAGATGATATTGTGTGTCGCCATGGTATTTCGTTATCCATCATATCAGATCAGGGTGCAGAATTCACATCTAGGTTTTGGAGGTCATTTCAAGAAGGGTTGGGTACTAGGTAAAGTTAAGTACCGATATTCATCCCCAAACGGATGGTCAAGCGGAGCGTACTATTCAAACCCTTGAGGATATGCTTAGAGCTTGTATTATTGATTTCAAGGGAAATTGTGATAAGCATTTGTCTTTGGTGGAGTTTGCTTATAATAATAGTTTTCATTCATTCATATTCATGGCTCCTTATGAAGCCTTGTATGGTAGGAGGTGTACATATCCTATTGGATGGTTTGAAGTGGGTGATCCTTCACTTCTTAGTCCTGATTTGATTTATAAGACTTTGGAGAAGTTCATATCATAAGGAATCGGTTGCAAACAGCCTATATTCGGCAAAAGTCTTATGCCGATCATAGGAGAAGGGATTTAGAATTTGAAAAAGGTGATAAGGTGTATTTGAAAATTTCGCCTATGAAAGGGGTGGTTAGATTTAGCAAGAAAGGTAAGTAGAGTCCTCGTTATGTGGGTCCCAATGAAATCTTGCAAAGGGTTGGTAAGGTTTCTTATAAGCTAAGGTTGTCTAGTGAATTGGATTCGGTTCATCCGTCTTCCATGTTTCTATGTTTAAAAAGTATATCGGTGATCCCGAGTCTACTCTTCCTACTAAGGGTCTTGTTGTGAAGATGACCTCTCTTATGAGGAAATTCCGGTTCAAATCCTTGATAGGCAAGTAAAGAAGTTAAGGAATATAAAGGTGCCTTCCGTAAAGGTGTTATGGAAGAATCACCTAGTTGAGGGTGCAACATGGGAGGCTGAGGCCGACATGAAGTCCCGTTACCCTCATATATTTGATAACTAAGGTCAGTTTTTCTTTCTAACAATGAAAATAATAACTAAAGTTGAAATTTGCTTGATTTTGGTGAAGTTTTGCAAAATGTGCATTTTTGGGATGTTGTTACACAGATTACAGTGAACTTTGCCTATGAATTGCAATTTTGCTTGTTTGAGTTATGTTGTGAATTTTGATATGGTGAGTCTTTATGAAATGATATGCAACACGTTGATAAGTTGAACTTTGACATAATTGACACATAAATGCTATGTTGAGCTCTTGTTGTCGTGAGAAGGATATTCCTTGTAACGTAATGTTGAGCCTTATGTGAGGTAATTGAAGCTTTTTTAATTGCCTTGTGTAAATGATGTGGTTGATGTTGTTCTCTACTGTTGTTGGTTGGGCAGCTAGTCTTGAGTCTATTCATTCCGTCAAAAGAATTTAGTGTCATTCGGGGACGAATGTTCCTAAAAGGGTGAAATAATGTAACACTTCAAAAATCCAAGACGTGTTCTAGAGCATAACATAAGTTTCATAAGGTTTAGACACTATTTTAAGGTCCATCATAATGAATATAAGTCATTTAGGAAGTCTAGAAACCTAAACGTCCAGGAACGTCCATGACATCCGAAAACTAGTTCAAGGAGGTACTAGCGTGCCTTAGCCTATTTGACTAGCTTTCAGGAGTCCGAAATTGATGTAAAGTGGTGGAAGGGTGTTCATGTATTAGAGCTTATTCGTAGTCAAAACATCCGGGCACGACTCCCCAAGGACCACCCACGGGCCTTGAGGAGGACCCTCGCGTTTGGGGTCAAAGAACTGCCGAGGCAGTGTGACCAACGACTTGCAGTCGACGATCCGTGTGACAATCGACGAGGGTACCGATTTCAAGTCTCTGAACAAAACGACGGGCCAACAGGACGAAGGGTCCTATGGCCGTTGTCTCACAGACGGACCGTCGATCGGGGTCTTGTTTGTGAGGGGTCTAGTTTGTTGCACATTTTATGTTAGTTCCAATTAATTTTAAGGGGTTAGGTCATTAGTTTGGGGTTATGGTAAGCCTAATTAAGTTAATTAACACCCCATATAAAGACCCCAACCCTAATCTAAAACTCTCATAACTCACTAACTCAAACTCTCTTCCTTCTCTCTTCTTTCTCTCTCTAATGAAGAACACCATTGAAGACCAAGATAAGGGAGGGTTTAAGGGCTGCAAAGAGTAAAGTTTCAACATCAATCTTCATCAATTAGCAAGGTATGAGATCTATTTCACCTTTGAGACCTCTTTCCTCAAAGGGTTCCATCAAATTGATTTTCAAATTGCGTTTTCAAGTGGGTTTCATCCTATCTCGAAATTGATGTTACGAATTGATTTTTTTATGATTTATTTTGATATTATTAATATATTAACATGTAATTTGGCTCAATTATGATATATCTTGATGGATTGGTCTAGTTTGTAGAAGATGACCCTTAACCCTTAACCCTAGGTTATGATCTTGATATGAATTAGGTTATATTGGTTCAATTGACTTGTTTATTGGTTGAATTACTACTAAATGATGTTTTTACACTAATCATGAATGAATTAGGGTGATTTATAGTCCTTTCATGCTAGTTCTTGAGAAGTTGATCTAGGGTATGAAGTATGTTGTAAGTTTGACCTATGTATCTTGTCTTAAGCTTTGAACTAGCATTGAATTGTTATTTAGTGATTCTTTTAGCCTTGTTATCATGTTTGTCATTAAATTATGATGATGTCATACCCTAATTGGGTTGAATTAAGGGTTGATGGTAAGACCTTGATGATGGATTATGAATACGACTTGGTAAGTCTTGTTATCCCTATCCTTTACTTCAAATTATGGTTAGTTGTGATTAAGTCATGATGTTATATTGGAGTATGCCTTGTATCCCGGTTGATAGGATGTTATGATGTTGAATTGAAATGTCTTGACTATGATTGTGAGGTGTTGGCTTAAGATGGTGAATGATTTACCAATATGCCTTTCATGATATGAAAATGTTAAATGTGTTAATCTCACCTATATGAATTGTAATGAAAGGACAATAATCATACAATTCTTATTGAGAAATTATGATGATGATAATGATTATACTAGGTTAGACCCTATGACCTACATAAGCTATGATGATTATTAAAGACATTTCAAAAAGGGTCTTAACTTAGTACCGAGTGAACTTGACAATGGAGGGTATGACTTTCCATAGAGGAAGATCACCCTATAGTTCCACATATGATGTTGACTCCCCAATGAGGGACACTAATCCAATGGATTCCCATGAGAGGAGGCCCCAATTTCCAAGTAGTATGTAGAGAGATTATACATATCTCTTAATTCTTGAACTATGTTGCCCCTATAGGAAGACTAACTAGTGCATCCACCTGGAAAGCTACGTTTATGTTTGGTTTTACTTTGGCCGGTAGACCACCTTCCTTCGGTGTAACGTTTTACAACACCGGATTCCACACTTAGCACTTGTGGTCTATGTCGATTAAGGCAAGTGTTCCTTAAACTAAAATGAAGTAATGGAGTACAAACCAACTAGGGTGACTTGATAGGTTGACTTAGCTTAGGTAGGGGTATGAGACTCTACCTATGCCTTGCACTAGTTTGCCTTGAAGGGAACTTTAGTAGAGTGTTACTATGTATGTATATGCTTATAATGGTAGGTTATATGTATATGATGAACTCTCACATTGTTGATAGTATATGTTGATTGGTGTCCTTATGAATATGTGTTGGTCTATATTGTTAAAGTATGATGATATGTACTCTTAAATGCTATGCTATGTGAGGTAGGAGGTTGGTCATGATTCTTGTTGAGGTACTTGATTGAGTAAGGTTATGGGGCTTTGCTTGGTCATTGCACTTGTTGACTTGATAGGGGTTGTCGGTAAGTGTCTTGCTTTGGTAATGTTATAATGAACTCTTATTCATGCTTGTTGAGGTTGTGACTTGATGGTAGAGTTGCTTTGACTACATGTCGAATTTCATGATATGCATGTTAACTTGACTAGTTGTGATGTTGTTGGTCTTGTGATAAAAGTGTTAGTAAAAGTGTTAGTATCAAATATATGTGATAAAATAAATGAATTAAATAGCAATTTAAAAATAAAAATCCGTCTTATTAACATGGAAGACCTTGAAAATCGACGGTAGTTTCTTCATCGGCCAATTTTGTCACATTAATGTATACAAATTTGAACTAAATTTCTGTCTTTTAAAATGCGGAGGCCTCCAAACCGACGAAGATATTTTCTCATTGACCATTTTAACAAGTAAATAATCTAAACTTAACTAAATTTCCGTCTTTTCAAATGGGGAGGCCTCCAAAACCGACGGAGAGATTTTCTTATTGGTCATTTTAACAAGTAAATAATATAAACTTAACTAAATTTTCGTCTTTTAAAATGGGAAAGCCTCAAGAACCGACGAAGAGACTTTCTCATTGGTCATTTTAACAAGTAAATAATACAAACTTAATTAAATTTCCGTCATTTAATATGGGGAGGCCTCCAAAACCAACAGAGCGACTTTTTGACTGGCCATTTAACAAGTAAATCATATATTACTAAAAGCATGAACAAAAAAGTTGAAAGTTGAATTACGGTTTTACCCTTTCTACAAATTAAATTATTATAAAATATTTAAATATTTGATTGTATAAATTTAATTAAATGTTAATGACTTTTAGACTTCCTAAGATTAATTTCTAATTAAATATCTAATTTATTAATATTTATCATCTATAATCTATATGTATATAATAGTTATAATTTTTTTTAAAAAAAATCTTTACCTAAATTTCTTTTCTTTCCCTCTTCTTATAACTTTTTCCTTAACCCCTCTCATGAATAATATAATTGATGTGGATAAAGTATTATCCTTTATGATAAATAACGAAATTTAATAATTTAAAGGGTGCAAATCTACAAAATGGAGACGCACATTGATAATGTCCTCTTGATTATTATTAACGAATGACTCTAGCTTCACAAATTTAATTCATTAATGCTTAATTACATGATAAGAACTTTAGTTGTTCTTTTTACATGGTTTGCTAACTTCAAATTTTTTTTCATATTCTTCATTTATTTATTATTATTTTCTAATTACTTATTTAACTTTTATACTCTTAATATTCATAACTTTCATCTTTTCATATTTATAACCTCCAAACATTTAAACTAAAACTTTAAAATATCTTTTGATATTCCTTCTATTCTATTTATATAAATTCAACTTCTTTATCTCATGAAACCCCTATGAAGATTATTAGGCTATTATTTTTATTCTATAGTAAAAACAGATGATGAAAACTCTTGAATTTTGATAGGATATGAAAGGAGTCGATAAAAACTCAGAGAGTTATGTACTAATTTTGTACTTATATTTTCATCTATATACATCAATCTTATAAGAATAATGTCTATATTGTATTTTTACTTAAATATTCTGTTTCTTTTTGTCTTTTTTTTCACTCTTTTAGACTTCTTAATTTAGTTTTCTATGAATGTTTTATTGCCGTAAGTCTTTGAATTTTGTAATTGATACATTTTATTATTCATTATAATTATATATGTATTTCCATGAGATTTTAGTCATTCTAACGTATCTATAAAAATTTACATGAAACACACGTGCGAAGCACGTCCTCAGAAACTAATAATATATATAAATGCCAAATCAAATGAAAGATGAAAATAAAATAATATTAATGATATAAGGTGTCATGAAACACCAACTAATATCAACAAGATTAAAATGAGAATAAGAACAAAATAGAATAAAGGACAACAACAAGGCAACAAAGTAATTCATAGTTAAACTCACAAAAATCAAATAGATAACAAACACAAGCGAAATTCCCAGCAGCCATAACAAAATAAATAAATAATAAAATAACGTTTAAGTACAACAAAAATATACAAAACATGGTCATCATAATAACTAGGTAGTGTTAATCAAACATAACAAATAAAACAACCCAAATACGAAGACAATATTAGAGAATGATTATTTTTCAAAAAAATAAAATAAAATAAATAATTTTAAAAATTAAAAAAAGCACCAATAACTAACATAAAATAGAAAACATTTTCGATCAAAAAAATATATGAAATAAACTCCAAAGTAGTGAAATAAAGCAACTATTAACAAACTAAAACAATACAATACCAAATGAACCTAAGAATTTCCGAAATAAAGCAACTATTAACAAACTAAAACAATACAATACCAAATGAACCTAAGAATTTCCGACGGAGTATAAATACGATAAAAAGTAAAGCTGAAAAAAGTAGAGTTGTCACAAATATCAACAATAACATAAATGCAAATCAATATAAATAAAATCAAAGCTAAATCTTTAAACAAACAAGCCTATACAATGAAAAATAATAACAGTGAGTAAAGAAAAATCAACAATAAAAAGTGACCAAAAAGAGTTATCGGAATATGCATTCCCCCGAGCAGATCTGAAAGTGAGAGACTCGTCGGAATTTTGTGGGTTTCGACAGCTCATGACTGCTGCTCGTTGTTGTATGAGGTTGTTGTCGGTCTCTCCACCATCTGAGTTTGTGATTTCGCCGAAAACGCTAATAGGGAAAGAAGAATCGGCGGGGTCTAGTTCGTTTTGAGATATGATTTGGGGGTTATTTTCGATGACCTTTTCATCGGAAAAAGGAGAAAAATGAAGGGGTTTTGGTGGGAAATGGGTTTAGTTGGCTGTGGAGCTTGAAGCTCGCAGGAGATGTGGAAAAATGGAGGAAAAAATGGGGAAAGGAAAGAGGAGAGGGAAGCAGTGAGCTCCGGTGGTAGGAGTTGTGGTCCGGTTATTTAGAGATGGTGAGCTAGCAGTAGCTTCATGGTTGTTGGGTCAGCTCAATGCTTGTTGAAATTGGGTTTTTCGCGAGCTAACAGTGAAGAAGAAGAATAAAAAAAGGGGGGTCTTTGGGGTTTGATTTCACTGTTGCTCTGCAGGAAAAAAGTGGAAAATAAATGTGATTGTTCCCGGATATCGCTGCTGGTCGGAGAAGAGGGTTTATGGTGGTGGAGGCTAAGGGAGGAAAATGGGAGAGGAAATAATTAGTTTTTTTTTTATTTGGAAATTGTTTCTTATCCTTTTAAAAAAAAAATTCACTACCTATTTTTTTGATCGATTAAAGCTCTAAATAGAAAATTGTTAGAAAATGGACCTAGTCATGGCTCAAGATTGAGGCCCAACAATCGTTTGCTGATAAAATATTTGTGTACTAAAATCTAATGCATATTTGAATGAATTCTTATATTGTGAAAAATAGAAAAATAAATATTAACACATGTAATAAATAAATAAATATTTAAAAAATATATTTGAACGTAACTAATGACATGTAAAAAATGCAATCTTAAAATTAACTGAGAAAAAATCCTAAATTTTGATGAACAAGTATAGTTATCGATAAACTTATTTTAAAATTATAAAAGAAAATTACTTTGAACTATTCAATATATAAAACTTAAAACTTACAAATTTTGATAATGTTAGGCCAAAACTTGGTGTCAACACGCTGGCCATTCACGATCAAGAGTTATTTCGCTAAGTTTCATGCATATAAAATTCTCCTCATCCAGTGGAATGATCCTCAGACATATGCAAGAGATGAGAGTTATGAGATCAATTTACTGTCATCTCTTGCATATGCTCCATGTAGCACACACCACATTATCCAGCACTATGGAGAAGTATAATCCAAATTTCACCTGCAAATAACAAGATAAAAGAAAATAGATCATTTGAACCACAGGCCTTGGAAAATAAGCCATCCAGTTCCATTATAAGCCAATGCTCACCTGCAAATAACGAGATAGCAGAAAACAGATCTTTTGAACCATAGGACTTGGAAAATAAGCCATCCAGTACCATTGATTCTCAAGCTGCATTGGATGGGGAAAATTTTATATACATGAAACTTAAAGAAATAACTCTTGATCACGAACGTCCAGTGCTCTACAAAAACAGGCATGCACAAGAAAACACCAATGCGTAACTTGTTCGTTCTGATTTGATCTTCCGTGATTGTTTGCCAAACATTCTTTTTTTCATAGTTGTCATGTTATTTCATTAACAAATGTGTTCGTTCAATTTAAAACCTAACGAAACACAAAGAGACAAGGTGTGTTGGATAGAAAAGGAAAAATCATCGATCTAAACCAAAAGGTGTGTTGGATAGAAAAGGAAAAATCACCAAATCCAAAAGGTATGTTTGATAGAAAATGAAAAATCATTAAAACGAAAAGGTCTGTTGGATGGAAAAGGAAAAATCATCAAAACCAAAAGGTGTGTTGGATAGAAAGGAAAAATCATTGAAAAAACTTAACAAGCCTTTCTGCAGCGAAAAAAATATATATAGTTGAACACTACTAATAGAGATTCAATTAAAACCTTAGCCCCCAAAAGATGGATCTATGGTCTCTATTACTAAATCCCAAAGAATTGAAGAAGCAAATTGAGAAGAGTTGATCGAATCACTAAGTTGTTGGATGCTTTGATTATTCAGATTTTCTCCCTTTTGCCAACAAAAGATGCCTTCACAATCTTTATTCTCTCCAAAAGGTGGTTGTATAGAATAGTAGAAGAAAAGTATAATCAGGAAACCTTCTGCTAGCCCAAGACCGTTAACTAAAGGAGAGGAAGCTAGAAAGGAGAAATTATTTATGGAAGAAGACTCTTTTATTTAGGTTTTTCTTAGGTTATTTACAATCGTACAATACCATCCCCCTATTAATACTTACCAATGGATGGCTCTCGATACCGAAAACATTTAGACTATTCCATAATTCTCTACAGAATGTTAATTTCTCTAGAACATCTACAAGAAATATCTAGAAAAATTATCTTCCACTCTAGAATATATACATATTTCTACAAGATACTTAGAAAATTGAGGGAAGGTGACTAAAAAGAGTTCAAATTAAGATTGGTGACAAGTTTGACTGATTCAAGGGATAATTGGGTCTAAAATATAATTACTTATAAACTTTTAAAAGATATGAAATAAACCTAATTCCCAATATCCTTCCTCTTTCTCTAAAAAACATGTATCTTTGCGACTACAGCTCTTCGGTGTGTCTCCATTGACCATTGTTGCGACTCCCCAACCTCCTCTCAAGTTGCGATAACTTCAATTTGTCATATTCTTTGTTGTTGTCTTCATCTCCCGTTCAAGGTAACACTCTTTTCTTTTCTTTCATAGTTAGGGTTTTGATATTGTAAAGGTTTACGATCGATCGGGTAGTTTTTGTATATAAATTTTTGTATTATTTTTTAATTATAATATTTTTCTTCCATGGTAACTCCTCTTATCAATCAATCATAAAAACTCAAGCTAACGGCTGAAGCAAAGAATAAAAAAGGTTCATATTATCCATGATTGCTTGAAAAGTATATTATTAATCGATAAAGCAAAGTATATTGTCAACATAAGACTGTAGGATACCATTCCACATAGTTCTTCATTTTATAAGTGAATTTACTATGTTTTTAGGATAGAAATGAGGCAAAGTACAAATAATTAAAGTCTATTTTTAGGACTAAAAAGGAGTGTGAAGAGAAGACAAATGGAATTTTGGTAATCACATCAATTTAGCAACTGTAATAAATTTTGACATTTGTTTAACATAAATATACTCTTTCTTTTTTACTTGAAATATTTCACTATTTCCATTTTTCCTTACTTTTTGTGATACTTTATAGTAGATGTTAAGTATATTAGAAGCATCTAAGCAACGAAAATGTCCATCAACATATGTTTTTCCAACTCTTCGAAAATGTTATCTGGTTGCATGTCTGTTCATCAGCATGTATGTTTGCACTGAAAATTTGTATTATTTACTTTTTTTGTTTACATTCTTTTTACTTGATAAGATCATAGAAAGAGTTCATAGAAAGATGATGTATGTATTTACAACAAAGGTTGTGATTATCACAACAAGTCTTGTGATTATTATAGCAATTATTGTGATTATTACAACAAGTGTTGTGATTATTACATAGTATGCTGTGATATAATTTTGTAAAACAACAGTTGTTACATTTGTTATAGTTTACCTTATTTCTTGCTGTAGTTTAGAATTAAATTTTAAATTATCCAAATGGATATTGAATGTATTTTTGCATTATTACATTTTGATTTTATTATTTTAATATCACGACTTCAAGAAAAAAGCAAACAATTCCTAATAAAAAGTAAAAAAGGAGAATCAATAAAAAAAGACAAAGTGAACAAAAAGAAGTAGAAAACACAAGTTTTAAAGAATTTGTAGAAGAAGAAGAATGAGAACATGAAATTGATGTTTCTGCTACAAATGTAGAAAGAGGTGTTATACCAGATTATGAGGAACAAGATGATATACTAATTTTTTTTAAAAAAGAATTGGTGTCCGAAGATAAAGCATAGTAAAGGTAAAATTATATTGTAATCATCTCTCCAAAAAAAATTTTGTGTTATATATATCATTTTTAGACGTGAAATTCATTTGTTTTAATTTTCACAGATGAAGTGGGTTGATTTGAATTCAAAAAGAGTTGAATGTGTGATGAAGAAGGGTTCCTTGTGAATATGCATTTTGCTTCTATTTTGCTACACTTTGATGCACTTTTGTTGTACTTATGTGAATATGATATTTTGAAATTGATGAATTGATATTTTTGCTTTCTTTTAGTTGACATTGATATTCATGAGTTTTTGAATAGTAGTTGCATTGATTGAGTTGTTGAGATTATCGGAAAAAAATAGTTATTTTGTTAGTGAACTAGTTGAAGGAGAGGATTTGACACATTTGCTTTATTTTAAAGTAACTGCTGAAATTCAGTACAACATATATGAAAATTACTAAATTTTTCATAGTACTTATTGAAAAGTTGTTGCACTTGTTATTGTGGAATTCATCCCATATTTTTTGGTCAACTTTTGCTACTCAATTGTTACAAGTAAATGTTAAAAAGGAAAAGTGAGAAGAGTTGAAAATAAAGATTTGATAGTTGACAAATTGGAAAGATTTGCAAACCTTTTTTATACTTTGCGACATTTACCTGTCATTAGTGACATAGACATGATTTTCTCCTTTTATAATAGAGCATTCTTGCGCATTTGTAGAACACATCAAGTTAGAGAGAGAAAACTATTTTGACAACAAAGTGAGTTATTACATAGACTATACAAGAAAAATAGTGGGTGAAGAAAAATAGAGTGTGAGAGATAATTTAGTAAGGTGGACACCAAAAGAGTATAAGTAGTCACTTTGAGTATTGTATTCATGACTACACAGTGTAAAATTTCTTAGTATAGTGATATAAGTTGCTCCTGTTGGCCGATGGTTATTCCCTTATTTAGAAGGGTTTCCATGTAAAATTCTTGGTGTCATTAATTTCCCATTTTATTTCCATTACTTTTACCATATATATTTTTGTTCTTGTCCGCGTTTTCCCAATAAACTGGTATCAGTGCCAAGGTTTTATATGAGTATGCTGTGTGGTTGTAGCACAGTCTGAACTTCAATATAAAAAAAGATTTACTTTGATTTGCGATAACTATTTTTTGGGAAAAATAATTGAAGTCAACACAAGTATAATGATTACTTTGAACAATATTAGTTATGTCATTCGGAAGGGGAAGATAAAAGATCTGCTTTATTTCAATAACTTTTGCAAACCATTGTTACCACTGTAAAGCCTAATAATAAAACGGATGAAGAGTGGAATTTATTGCACAGAAAGGTTTGAAGATTCATTAGGCAATGGGTCGATGATATTGTGTTGAACCATATTTTTGGAGATACACATGCTCGAACCCTATAGGAGCTTGAAAGTTTGTATGTTCAGAATACTTTCAATAACAAAATGTTCTTAATAAAACAGATGTTGAGTTTAAAGTATCATGATGGTTCTACGATGACATACCATCTAAATAATTTCATAGGGGATCATGAACAAATTATCAGCTCAAATTTGATGAAAAAATTCAAGGCTTGCTTGTACTTGGTTCCCTACTAGACTCTTGGGAAACATTTAGAACTTTATTGACAAATTATGCTTCGGATGGTGTGATCTCTGTGTATTCCTCCAAGAGTACTGTCTTGAACAAAGAGATGAGAAGAAAAATTAAAGGTTCTTATTCGTCGGATGTCTTGATAAATGGCCCCATGGGGAGGCACAGAACTAATGGATCTTAGTATAGAGAACAAAATTGGAGCAATTCTAGCGACATACTTAAGGATATTGAGTGATATCATTGTGATATGAAAGGGCACACAAAGAAGTTCTACAGGAAGTTGAAGAGGGAAAATAAAAACAAAGCAGAAACTAAAGTTGGCAATGAAAATTTCCTAGCCACCGTCACCACCGAAGATCTTGTACTATCCTTGATGCGTATATAATAAACATTGCTTGTGATGAGTCAAGTTGGGTTGTGGACACTGGTGCCGCATATCATATGATATCAGGAAGGATTTTTTCTATTCGTATACTCCTAGTGATTTTGGAACATTGAGTATGGGTAGTGAGAGTGTTCTAGAGTGGTTGGTATTGGTACAATTTAGTTGGAAACTAGTGTTGCAACTAAACTAGTTTTGAACAATGTGAAACGTGCTCCTAATATTCGTCTCCACCTAATTTCTATTGATGTTTTGAATGATGAAGGATATGTTAGTACCAACGCTGATGGAAAATCGAAGCTCATTAAGGATTCTTTGGTTGTGAATCGTGGTAACAAACGGTGTGGTCTATACTGCACTAAGGCCTCTGCTTGTGGCGATATGATGAATGCGGTTGAGATTGATATCTCTTCAATGTTATGGCACAAAAGGCTTAGACACATCAGCGATAAAGGATTTAACGTTCTAACCAAGAAGAAATTATTGTCAAATTTTGAAAAAGCTAAATTAGAAAAGTATTAGCACTGCTTGGCTGGTAAACAAAATAAAGTTTCCTTTATATCCTCTTTAAGAAAGTCAAAGTTGCTTGAATTGGTACGCTTTGATTTATCTGGTCCAATGAAGACAAAAAGATTGGGTGGTTCACTCTATTTTGTCACTTTTATTGATGATATCTCGAGAAAACTTTGAGTCTATGTCTTGAATACTAAAGACCAAGTGTTAGATGTCTTTAAGTAGTTCAGGCTTCAGTTGAAAGAGAAACTGGAAAGAAACTGAAATGTATTTATACTAATAATGGTGATGAATATTGTGGACCATTTGACGAATACTGCAAGCATCAAGGTATTAGACACCAGAAGACTCCTCCTAAGACTCCTCAGCTTAGTGATTTGGCTGAGTGGATAAACGGGACCTTGATAGAAAGAGTTAGATGTTTGCTTTCTGAAGAAAAGTTGCCGAACTCATTTTAGGGTGAGTCTTTATTGACCGTTGCACATGTTATTAATCTATCTCCTGTTGTTGCTTTGTAATGTGATGTACCAAATAGTATTTGGTATGGAAATGATGTTTCCTATGACCATTTGAAAGTATTTGGTTGCAAATATTTTGTACATGTGTCGAAAGATGAGAGGTCAAAGTTATATGCCAAGACAAGGCATTGCATCTTCATTGGATATGACCTTGATGAATTTGGTATATGATCCAATTGAAAAGAAACTTGTGAGAAGCCGTGATATTATTTTATTGGAATATCAAACAATTGAAGATATTGGCAAAAGCAGAGAAGCTTTTGATAGTATAGTTCATAATGATGAAGTTCCTCACACAAGTGTGCATGATATTGTTGGGCTTGATAATCATGGTCACGCCCAAAATCATGTATTGAATCTACATGTTGATGTTTATGATAACAATGACATTGTTATTGATGTTCCTCCTGCTCATGAAGTTGTGGACGAATCAAATATTCCATTTTTACAATTATTAAGGATATGACGATTTCTTTAGAGTCGCCGTTTGAAATTGGGGTTTCTAAGTGTTCCAAGTCATCTGATAATTCCTAATTTAAAAATTAAGGAAAATAAAACTCTTTATTTTTAGTCTACGAAAACACAGATTGAGTAAGAAATTCTATTGACTGGAGGGAAGGTATGAGGTTCCCCCGAGTCTCGTGGTTCTAGCACGGTCGCTTTATTAAATTATATTTTGCTAAAAATATTTTTTTTTAATAAAAACGTAAATTTGTATTAGTTACTATTCTTTGTTTAAAAAAAAGAAAAGAAATTGATTGGCCTATGAGTATAACAGCACACAAGACCCTTTTTTTAGAAAAAGAATACACATCAAGGATCGTAACCTAACATATGATGATGTTTATTTTTTTTTAAAAATGATAATTAATTACTCAATTTTTTTAAAATAATGATAAAACATGAATAAATGAATATGTTTCAACATATAGACAAGAAAATGATTCTTTTTTTTTGCAAATTGCTTATTAACTTTTTTTTTTAATCTGAAGAAACAAATAGACATTTAAGTATTACTACTTGAAAACGACAACAACAAAAGAAAAAAATTAAACCTCCTTTTAAAACAAGTAATGATATATTACTTTTAAAACAAGTAATGATATATTACTTTTAAAACAAGTAGTGATATACCGGCATAAGAGCTATTCTGGCTTAACTGGTGGTCCAATCCCGCCTAACATGGGTGACAAGCTAGAATTAGGCCGTAACCGCACACTAACTCTTCCTAGACATAAGTCCAACAGAGCGTATCCGCACACACAGTGTGTAACAAAAATCTCAGAGACTCAGGGGATAGTGCGCAGAGAGACAATTCATATATAATGCATAATATCAAAACAATGAATAAATAAAATAGCCAACAAACACAAATTTTATTCAAATAATCAAAATAGCCAAATACAGTCAATGTACAAAGCTTGAATTTTAAAAAAGGGTCCCAAGCAGAGTCTTCAGATCTGTCCCACCTCTTCCATTAATTTATTTTACAATTTTTAAGGATATGACATGTTTGTTTTAGAATCGCCACTTGAAATTGGGATTTTTTAGGTTTTCCAAGTTATCTGATAAATCCTTATTTAATATTAAGAAAAAACTATTTTATTTTTTAGTCTACGAAAACAAAGATTGTGTAAGAAATTTTATTGACCAGAGGGAAGGTATGAGGCATTCCGAGTCCGGTGGTTCTAGCATAGTCGTTTTTTTAACTTATATTTGGCTAAAAATAATTTTTTGGATAAAAAATTAAATTTATATTAATTACTATCTTTTTAGGGATAATGCACAAGTACCCCCTCAACATATGCCCGAAATCTCAGAGACACACTTATACTATACTAAGGTCCTATTACCCCACTGAACTTATTTTATTAATAATTTTCTACCCCTTTTTGGCCTACATGATACTATCTTGTGGGCCCAATGGTGGTTGACTTTTTTTTCAAGTTAGTATCACGTAGGCCAAAAAAGGGTAGAAAATTACTTCTAAAATAAGTTCAAGGGGGCAATAGGACCTTAGTATAGTATAAGTGTGTCTCTGAAATTTCTGGCATAGATTGAGGGGGTAATTGCGCATTTCTTTTTTTTTAAAAAAGAAAATTGATTGGCATACGAGAGTAACCGCCCACAAGACCCCTTTTTTAGAAAAGAATACACACCAAGGATCGTAACCAAACATATGGTGATATTAATTTTTTTTTAAAAAAAAACTGATAATTAATTACTCATTTTTTTAAAAATTATGATAAAACATGAATAAATGAATATGTAACAACATATTGACAAGAAAATGATTTTTTTTTTGCAAATTGCTTATTAATATTTTTTTAGTTAAAAAAACAAAAATAGACATTTAAGTTTTACTACTTGACGATAACAACGACAAAAAAAAAACCTCCTTTTAAAATAAA
Source organism: Solanum pennellii (assembly GCF_001406875.1). Lineage (NCBI taxonomy): Eukaryota > Viridiplantae > Streptophyta > Magnoliopsida > Solanales > Solanaceae > Solanum > Solanum pennellii. The sequence goes on from NC_028644.1 coordinate 31,875,788, forward strand.
TAGTGATATACTAGTTTTAATTTCTTTCTTTTTTTAATATATTATTAAAATTTCAGAAATGACCATTTACTAAAAATTTTGTTTTATACAAATGGCCACATTGATCTCTTTGAATGAAGATTGTAAAATAGTCAATTTTATCTAATAGTTAGATTATTACTAAGCCAATTTAGCTGATTTTGTAAGTTTTTTTTAATAGTCATTTTATATATTTATTTAACACAAAAAGAAAAGAATTTATGAAAAAACCCATATTTACACACTTTTTTTTTTTGCAAAAATGACAAGATTTACATTTGTTGCAAAAATGACCAGATTTATATATATTTTTTTTAAAAAATACGACCAGATTTACATTTTTTGGGAGAAAGACCAGATTTACATTTATTTGCAAAAATGACCAGATGTATCTTTTTTTGTAAAACGACCAGTTTTACATTCTTCGCAAAAAAAACCTCCTTTTATTTCTTTTTTAAAGTGACCAGAAACTAAAAAAAGACTTGTGGTTGTTACTTTTTTTTAGCAAATACATGAATCTACTTATTAACAACAAAGTAAAATTAAACCAAACACCAATTATAATAAACATATATGTACATAATAATAAACATAACAACATAAAAATCACAGTAGACTTAACTAAATCAAACAAATTTAATACAAACAACTTAACAAAAAAAACATAAACAATAATTTAAGATTAAATTGTGAAATGTAGAAAGAAATACCTAAAGTTGATGGAAGCAAGTTTAATTGAATTCTCAAGACCACCAAAGATGGTTTTTTTAAGAAGAAGACTTTTTTTTCTTATGTTTTTCTCTCGTCCAATTTTGTTCTTCTCTTTTCTTTTCTCTCTCTTTTTTTTTTTAAAAAAATAAAAGAAGAATTGGTGTTTAAATAGGTGTTAAGCATTAAACCCCCACTCTTCCTGAAAACTTAAGAGTCAATGCATGAGTTGGACTCTTTAATTTCCTAAAGTGCCACCCAAGATGACTAATGAAATTTCCCCACTTTTTTTCAGATTAATTAAAAGATTGTTTTGCCCTTTTAGATGACCCATTTCTTTCATTCATAAATTTAATAATAGCTATATGGATCATCAGAAAATTTAAAATAGGCCCAAATAACATTTTAGATGACCCATATCTTTTATTCATTGATTGAATAATAACTAATGGGCTATCTGAAAATTCTGAAATGGCCCAAAATGTTGACCCATTTCATCAAGGCCCAAAAATCAAAATAAAATCAGCCCACTAACACAAAATCTAAACGCCTAAACTATTTTGAAGATCAAACACAATAAATTAAGGCAGAAAAATAAAAATAAGAATAAAAAATAATAATAAAACAAAAATCTAGCAACAACACCAACATGATAAACTTAAAGAACATTAACAAAACAATAAAAAATTCGACACCAAAATGACTTATATGGTTAAAAGAAAATGATTATGACGAATTTGGGTAGAGGTTGAGAGGGAGAAAAGATTGACATAAATTTTCGGGTAAATGAAGGTCGCCGGAAAATTTTTTGACGGATTTTGGACCTAAAATTTATATCAAATGATAGCCCTTGAAGATCTCTACACATTTATGTAAACGGTTTGGGATGACAATGACCGAAACTTCGTAAATTTAAAGATTCGTATTTGTATTTTCTTAGATCTATGGAGTTTGACTATAGAAAAGGATGAATGGTTTGTGGATTTGTGTAGAGGAGGGTGAAAATTGATTGGACCACCAGAAATTGATCTAAATCAGCTCAATTCAAAAAAAAAAAGGGTCATTTGGGCCAGTAAAAATGATAATAAAAACAACCCAAAAATATATATAAAAGAATACATTACTATATATTATAGGGATAAAATAAACACGTCAAAAGTTAGGTGTTCACAGTATGCCCCTCTTTGCTTGGAAACATGAAGAATTGTCAAGCAAAGAAAGTGAACGAAGTGGCTAATTGTTTACTGTTTCAAACTCCGATGAAGACATTTTGAAAAGATGACCGAACCTTGCTTCAAAGGTTATCTACATATCCTTCATTAAAAGGAAATCTGATCAGGGTAGTTCGAGAAATTTTGATAGCCGAAACTATCAGAAATTGTGGTCAAAAGATTGCTTCATATTGCTTGTCATCATCTACTTCCTATAGTTACAAATAAAATAGCTAGAATACTATGTCTCTCTACATTATAGGAGTTACAAGATCCCTATTTGATTTTTTTTTCTTAGGGTATCCTCTTGATCTTCGACTTGCTTTGTCCGTTATCTCTGAGATTTATCTTCATTATCTCTTGGCGGCTTGTTGATCATTCTCAGGTGCATGTTTTAACTTTAGTTGGCGTCTTTATCTTCGACTTGCTTTGTCCGTTATCTCTGTGATTTATCTTCATTCTCTCTTGGCGGCTTGTTGATCATTCTCAGGTGCATGTTTTAACTTGAGTTGGCGGTTGAAACTCAAAACTCAGGATCACAAAATGAAAAATCCAAAAGGATGTGTTTCTTTTAGGGAAGAAGAAAAAATAAGAATCTTGAACTAGGACATATTGCCCTAGAAAGAAAAGAAGGAATGAGTGTATTGCCCCGAGAGTTTCAAATAAGACGTATTGTGTTTGTGGATTAGCCTAAGATTGGGTGTATCATCCAAATGTAAATATGGTGTGTATAACCCATGAATGTTGGTGCGTATTGCCCATGCATAGAAAATCCATGCATATTGTATGTGAATAAGGATTGGTGCACATTGCACATAAATCAAAGACAACTACATATTTTCACGAAAATCAATTTGGTGTGTATTGCACAGAATTTAGCTAGTGTGTATTGCACATGAATAAAGGACATGTGCGTATTACACGAAATTTAGATTGGTGCGTATTGAACATAATTTAGTCTTCTGTATATTGCATAGAATTCAAACTGGTGTGTATTGCATATAAAAAAGGGATGATGCGTGTTGCATATGAATAATGTCATGTGCGTTTTGCATGGAATTCAGATTGGTGCATATTGCCCGAAGATCTCGAATTAAGAGGCAAGAATGTGAATAGCATGAGATGAAACAACAAACATGTGAAGACTTTGGAGAACTTCCTTTTGTGATGTTTCATTTTTGACTTGTAATCTTGCATTTTCTTTTATTCCTATGTTGAGCAAAAGAAAAAGGAAAAGAAAATTTTTAGTTTAAATTGGTGGTTGGTTTGTGGCCTTGATGCTCTGATGACTTGACCATACTCCTTACCAATTTCTAGGATTCGACTCCAAATTCTTGGTTGAACAACCTTTCAAGCTTCCTCTTGTCAATTAAAGGGCATTGATCTTTGGTATTACCAAATATCGTGGTGCGACTGATATCCCAAAGAATGAATTCTTCTTTTTATTTTTTTTCATGACCTAAGAGACTATATCGTTTTCCTTCACAAGTTTTCAGTGAAGATCTTAGGCATTTTTAGTCCTTGCTTAATGGCATGTCAACTCAGATACTCAGCTTTACCTTTTAAAATCCCTCAATAAGCTTTGCAATCTTTTACCTTATTTTATCAAAGGATTATGCCGAAAAGACTAGAAAAATATCAAACTTAAGAGTATGAAAGATTGGATCAAGAAAGACTATGAACTTAAGGAATAACATTCCATTTTAAAGAAAAATGAAAAAGAGAACTAATATGGAGGCATATGTCGACTTTAAGTGAACCATGACATGTACTTTGGACTTGATCCCTGATCCGTTTGAGTTCCTTAGTTCTCAAAATCTGAGTCATCGTCAATTGATTTATGTGTCCTTCATGCAAAGGTGTCGAGAAATGATCATCTTTGAAGATTTCTTCCAATGATGTTCTCTCCCTTTATCTTGAGGTGACCGCATGATTTTCACCGATAAGATCTCCTCTTTTGTCGTCTTATGGTTCCTATGAAGGTTCTCACCAATAAGACTCTCATTTATTTTTTTTACTTTTGGTGCCTCAAAGGTTTTCACTCATAACTTTTTTTTACCCAACAATGTTGCCTTTGATGATCAATAGTGTGTGCAAGACACATTAAATCTGTCATTCTGAGAGTTGATCAAAATGCCGGTTGCTAGAATAGAATCATAAACAGAATTATAATCTTACACTATTCTATTAGAAATAAAATAAAAAAAATGTCCTAGTTTTCTATAAATAGTGGAAGACCAATTTATTTTTGGCATGAAGGGTTGCCTACGTATCTTTTTGGAATCAAGTCAAACGTAGTTCAAAACTTCAAAGAGAGGATTTGTTTTTATTCTTTTTTGGAAGAGATTCGCTTGTTCTTCCAACCTTAATCTTATCGTAGTACCTTAGAACGCATTATATGTAGTACCTTTTGATTGCATCCGCATCAACAATTATGCCTGTGATTTTTCCCTCCGCATTAGTAGGGTGCACGGCTCCTTTGGACAATACTTCCTTGATAAGATATGGATCTTGCCAATTTGGGGAAAACTCTCTTGGCTTCTTCTTGGTGTGGGAGAATGCACTTTAAGACTAGTTGACTACTTTTAAGTGTCTTGGGTGCATCTTTTTTTTGTGTGCACGAGCCATCATTTGCTAATAAAGCTGACCAAAACAAACGACCATCAATTGTTTCTCATCTATTAATGTGAGTTGCTCTAGTCGGGTTTTGAACCATTCAATATCTTCAATTTCAGCATCGACAATAATTCGAAGAGATGAAATTTCCACTTCTGCTGGAATCACAACCTCAGTCCCATACACCAGCGAATAAGGAGTTGCACCAATCGAGGTGCGCACTATTGTGCGATATCCTAAAAGTGCAAAAGGCAGCTTTGCATGCCATTGTCTGGTGCCTTGAACCATTTTACAGAGAATCTTTTTGATATTCTTGCTTGGTGCCTCCATATCTCCATTGGACTTTAGTCGGTATGGGGTAGAATTGTGGTGAACAATTTTGAAGTGCTCACATACCTCCTTCATCAGATTGGTATTAAGGTTTGCAACATTATCTATGATGATATATCTTGGGATACCAAATCAACAAAAGGATGTTTGAATGGAAAAAATCCATGACCGCCTTCTTAGTGACTGCTTTGAAAGTGATCGCCTCTACCCATTTGTTAAAGTAATCAATTGCGAGCAAACTGAATTGATGTCAATTAGAAGCTCTTGGCTCAATTAGTCCAATGACATACATTCACCCTGCAACAAAGGGCCAAGGAGCGGCCATGGAGTGAAACTCTGAAGGAGGTGAATTAATGAGATCACCATGAATTTGACATATATGACATTTTTTTCACAAACGAAAAGCAATCAGGTTCCAGAGTAAGCCAATAATACCCCGCACATAGTATCATTCTTTCAAGGACATATCCATTCATGTGTGGTCCAGATACCCCAAAATGTACTTCATTCATGATCTTCTCAGCTTCTTCAGCATCCACACACCTTAACAAGTTCAGATCTGGAGTTCGTTTATATAAAACATCCCCGCTCAAAAAGAAACCATTAACCAGACGGTTAATAGTTCTTTTTTGGCTTCTACTGGCATGTTTGGCGCATCTATCTGTCTTCAAGAAACTCTTGATTTCTAAGTACCATGGCTCACCATCTGTAACTACTTCTACTTTATTACAATAGCCATGTTGGTCCCGAGCTTTAATATCCAATGGAGTGATGTAAGTGTTTCTAGGTTATGAAAGCATTAAGGGAAAAGTAGACAAGGCATCTGCCAATTCATTTTGTTAAGATAATTCACACATTGTCTTTATGGAAGAAGCTTAAGGGGTCGAGTTTTCCATTCGCCTTGAGCTTGTCGAATAAGCAAATTTGAATCTCCAAACACAATCAAGTCTTGCACACCCAAACTTATTGCCATATTTAGACTCATGAAGCAAGCTTCATACTCAGTTGTGTTATTTGTACAGAAGAAACGAAGTTGAGCTGTTGCAGGGTAATGCTGCCTTGTAGGCAAATTAGAATTACCCCAATCCCTGTGCATTTTGTGTGGATTTGTCACGTCCCGAACCTACACCCTCGACGTGGCCGGAACTCGGATACCATTGCAGGACCCAAGCGAACCCTTGGCCTAGCTTACTTACTCAGCGGAAGACTTAACTCAAGAAATAACTTTAAAATAATACTAAGCCAAAATATGAAAAGACTAAAGAAACTAATTCTATATGTCTATGAAGCCTCTAAATTAAATATGGATGTTGGTGCAAGACCCCTCATCATTCTAACAATTGAAAACTTAAAGAAGATAACTGAACGGTAAAGCTGTCCTCCGGAATGAAGGGAGGTTCACCAACTAACTATGAGATGCTCATTGGATTTACGGTGCGCTAGAATGTCGATCCAAGTTACCTGTGTTTGCATCATAATATGATTCAGGCCAACTCGCATCAGTACATTGAATGTACGAGTATGCGAGTTGGAATGCTAAAACCACATAATCTTGAAAAAGAGTAAGAAAGAACACTTACCTTGGCTCTGCTCTGCTCATTAATAACTAACTCATTAGAACTAATCATTTCATTATATAGCAGTTTAAAGACATGTACAATATAAAAAAAGTTGTTTAAAATATGGTTTTCAACTCTTTATATGCAAAGATACCATTAACTCTAAAATATACGTAAAAATACATAATAATCTGATGTAAACTCATAGTATTAATAATATAGAAAATATATCATGCTTCCTCTCAAATTCAACTCGTGAAATGCATAAGTGAAGTCTCATACGCCAATTCATACAAAGCAGAACCTCTTGAGGAACCATGCAACTATTGTGTGGGAGTTTTTTTAATCGACAACTATCACTTAATAATTACAGTGATGATAAAACGTTTTACCTCACGCTGACAAGGACCATCCTAAACCTTCCAGAGAATAGGACTTGAACTGCCTAATGGATCCACTTATAAACTGTGAAATGGATTCATCTAAAAAGTATGACCCTTTTCTATTCATGATGGCTAATGGTTTTCATGGAGACTTGAGTTAATCTGAAACTCACACCCCCACATCGGTGCTCAATACTACTCAAAAAAATATATTAGCTATTATATTTTAAAACGTAAGGATTCTGTAGTTTGAGATTAGTGCTCACAACTTAGCTTTAAAAACCCTCTTGGAAATCATAGTTTTCCAGCTTGCTTCATTTTGTAAAGCTATAACTCTTTTCTGAAAACTAGCTTGAAGGCTCTTTGATAAACTTAGCTTCCTTACTTGTTTAAATGTGAAAACATTTCAAAATCCCTTTGGGGATACTTATTCCCCCTTATACTTTTGAAGAAAACAACTTCAACTTAACTCTTTACTCTTTACTCTTTACTTAAGTTTGAAACAAATCCTCGGATAATACTTAGTTCCCTCATATATATTTAAAGGATGAACTTCAACTCTTTTCTTAACTTGTAACTTCATCCTTAAAAAAAGTTAACATGTTTGTTAAATACTCTTGGAAACTTTTAAAAACTTTCTTTTACTTGCTTCTTAACTTTTCGACTTGACTCTTAACTTCGTTGAGTTTGATCTTAACTTTCCTTGAAATAGATTATGGATTCAAGGTTCATGATCTCATGTTTATGGATGATTTCATGATGTTTAGACGTACCTTATAGTGTTGAAATCAACTAGGAAATGAGGGTACATCACTTAGGAACTAGTACGAAAAGATGGGGAATGAATGGGGTAACCTGGTGTCCTTGGCGCTCTGAGAGGCATGGGGCGCGCCGCCCCAAGGCCCTACAGACAGAGACTTTCTTATGGGGCTAAGGGAGGTGAGGGCGCAAAGCCCCTACGGACGCATGTTTCGACTTTTCTTCTCCGCTTTTCATCTCTAAACCTTCTAAACTTCCATGGATCTTTTCCCCAAACACTTAGAATCACTAATAACCTCAATACCCAAAATATTAGACCCCAAAAAAACCGGATACACGAATCCAATCAAGTAGAACATGCTACAACTCAAACAACAAGAATTCAATGATTGTTCATCACGAACTTCAGTATTTATCAACCAATCTATTCAAAACTCGCTGAATTAAACATGTTGGTGTGTGCGTGAATGAATCCAACGCAAAAAGATCTTACTTACCTTAGACAAATTTGTGAAGTCTTTTCCTTTGTTGATTTAATATTAATAAAAGGTTGGGAAGAGTCTCCTATGTTGGCTATGCTGTTATTTTGTTTACTGCCTAAGAAATACTAAATTAAGTATTTCCATAATTAGCCAAATTCGTGAGAGTTAAGGCTGAAGTTTCCAAGAGTTTATAGACTTCCTGGGAGTGGTGTTAAATAAAAAAATCGACCCTCTTTCAATTAGTATCAGAGCGCGGTTGAACGATGGTGACGAACACAGAATTTCGGGAAATAGTGCGCAGGGTTGAAGCATTCGTTGGGATAACTGATGAAATAATGGATGACCCAACATTGGTGGATTTTCTGACGCAATTTGAGACTGGACTCTAATAAAATTCGAGGGGACGTTGGTGTGTTTTAGAGATATGTTGATGAACACGTGGCTGAAACTTTGAATTTTTGTGAGGCTACGAAGGTACAATTGGAAGGACAACAGAAGGATAATGAAAACCTTTGCCGAGAGATCGTTGTAATGTGTCAGGCTGTGGCAGCGCTAAGTTATCATGGGGAATCGTCTAAGGTTAAAATTCTAGAATCTAAAGCCTTTGGTGGCGCAAGGAGTGCTAAAGAACTAGAAAATTTCATTTGGGATATGAATTAATATTTTACTGCTGCAAGGGTGCCTGAAACAGACAAGTTGAACATTACCACAATGTATTATACGGGTGATGTTAAACTTTGGTGGAGGACTCGAAATACAGATGATGTAAGTGTTGGATGACCTAGAATAAATACATGGGATAAGTTAATGAAAGAAATGTGTGATCAATTTCTTCCTAGCAATGCCTCTTAGCTTGCAAGAGATAAGTTAAAGAGACTGAGGCAGACGGGTTCAATGCAGGATTATATTAAGAAATTTACCACTTTGATCTCAAAACACTTATGATGAGGACAAATTACATAATTTCATTTCGGGTATGCAAGGCTGGGCTCAAAAAAAACTTAAGAGGCAGAATGTCAAAGATTTGCTAGGGGAAATTGCTGCTTCTGATTCGTTAGTTGAATTCCAGACGACTCGACCTACTACTGATGTTCCTTCTACTTAGAAATCCAACAAAAAAGGTGAGAATAAAAGGGGACTGGAAAAGGGAGAATCGTAAATACTATGTCAATGATGAGGGGAAGGCACCAATGAAGGAAGAACATAAAGAAAACAAGTCAAAGAACAAGGATATAAATTCAAAAGGCTGCTGGACTTGTGGTGGTACTCATTTGGCTAAGTCTTCTCCGAACAGGGAAAGAGTGAATGTTTTGCTTGCTGGAAAATTGAATCGGGATAAAGAAGGAGAGGAAGTCGTCGTTGAAATCCGTTAGGTTTGTCTTTTAACCATAATATGTTGGTTAATAATGTTGAAGGAACGTCTAAGACTTCAAATCCATATGGTTCATTGATTCATATATAAGTGAAGATAAAATAAATATGTGTGATGGCCATGGTTGATATGGGCGCTGCTCATACATTTATTGATGTTAATAGTACTACAAAATTGGGGCTAAAGTTAACTAAAAGTTCTTCCTACGTCAAAACAATGAATTCTAAGGCATAAGCCATTGTGGGAATGACTTATGGGGTGTCTGTGTCGTATGGAAATTGGGTGGGAAAACATAACTTGATGGTGGTGCCGTTAGGTGATTTTGAGATGATACTCGATATTGGTTTCAGAAGAAATTCCAGTTTATTCCTTTTTCACATTTAGATGGGATCATGATTATAACTAAGGCCAATGCTGAATTTGTGAAAGGTGTTCATCCGTTTGGGAAAGTCAGTTACATTGCAAAGAAGAATGACAGAGTAATTTTGTTGTATATTATGTCAATTGACAAAGGGATGAATAAGGGTGATGAAACTTTACTTGCTGCCTTAGTCAAATTGAAGCCTGATGTTACAGTAGATGTGCCTGATTGTGTGACAGAGATGCTGAAACAGTTTGCTAATGTGATGCCGTCTGTAATTCCAAAGACTTTGCCGCCAAGAAGGGATATTGATCATAAAATTTAGTTGCTGCCAGGTACGGCTGCTCCTGCACAGGCTCCTTATCGTTTGGCTCCTAAGGAGTTAGTTCAATGCGTAAACAGTTGAACGAATTGTTACATGCTGGTATGATTCAACCATATAAGGCTTCATATGGTGCTCTTGTTTTGTTCCAAAAGAAACAAGATGGGACGATGACAATGTATGTAGACTATAGGGTGCTGAACAAGGCAACTGAGAAGAATAAATATATGGTTCCATTGGTGCAGGATTTGATAAAGAGGTTCAGCAAGACATGCTGATTCACAAAACATGATCTTAGAGTAGGATACTGGCAAGTTAGAATACCAGAAGGTGATGAACCTAAGACTACGTGTATAACTAGATATGGTTCTTATGAATTATTGTCATGCTGTTTGGTCTAACTAATGCCCCGACTACTTTTTGCAACTTGATGAACAATGTGTTGTTTGACTATCTTGATGATTTTTTAGCCGTCTATCTTGATGATATTGTTATCTATAGTCAAAAATATGGATTAATATATCAACCACTTGAGTATGGTGTTGTCTCAGTTGAGGAAATATACACTTTATGTTAAGATGGAAAAGTGTGAGTTTTTTCAAGAAGAGATAAAATTTCTGGGGCATCTTGTTAGTAAAAACCAAGTTCGAATGGATCCTCAGAAAGTGGAGGCTATTGTATATTGGCAAGCAACACGTAATGTTAAAGATATGCGGTCGTTTCTTGGGTTTGCTAACTATTACAGAAAGTTTATTGATGGTTATTCAAAAAGGGCAACAACTTTGACTTATTTGTTGAAGACGGATGTTAAACGGATATGGGTTGATGATGTGAATAAGATTTTCAAAATTTGACAGAAGCTATTGCGTCAGAACGCATACTGAAGTTGCCTGATTTTGAATTACCATTTGAGGTGCAGACATGCATCTGATAAAGCAATTGGAGGTGTATTAGTGCAGGAAGGTCATCTTGTGGCCTTTGAAACTCGAAAGCTGAATTATGTTGATCAAAGATATTTGACGCATGAGAAAGAAATTATTGTTGTTTACATTGCCTGCAGGTTTGGAGAGTCTACTTGCTAGGAACTCGATTTGTAGTATGGACTGACAATGTCTCTAATACATTTTTCAAGACGCAAAAGAAGTTGAGTCCTAAATAGGCACGGTGGCAGGAATTTCCGGTTGAGTATGACTTCATACGGGAGCACAAGCTAGGGAAACACAATCAAATGGTGGATGCATTGAGTCGAAAGGAGGTATTTGCTGCTGTATATTAAATTTCAAAACTTGAAACTGATTTCTTTGATTGAATCAGATTGTGTGCTGCAAATGATTCACTGTATGTTAAGTGGATGGGTCAAGTGCAGGATGGCACAATGAGACGGTATTGGATTGAGGGCGATCTGCTCTTTTTTAAAGGTGGGAGAATTGTTGTACCAAATCAGATTGGACTGCACAAATACTTGATCAAGGAAGCGCATGATTGTACTTGGGCTGGATATCCAAGTGTTAAAAGGAAGTTGGCTCTACTGTCTCGTGTTTATTTATGGCCAAAGATGGAAGATGAGATATAGTTGTACGTAAAGACTTGTCATGTTCGTCAAGCAGACAAGAATGAACGTAAGAACGAAACGGGTTTATTATAGCCTTTACCTATTCCTAAAAGTCCTTGGTTGTCTGTAAGCATGGATTTCATTTTGGGTTTTCCTAAGGTAGATGGCAAAGTATCAATAATGGTGGTGGTAGACAGGTTTTCAAAATATTCTATTTTCATTGATGCACCTGAATTATGTTCATCTGATATTTCTGCTAATTTGTTCTTTAAGTATGTGATTAAATACTTTAGTGTCCCGCCTAACATTGTGAGTGATAGGGATACAAGGTCCACAGGCAGGATTTGGACAACTTTGTTCAACATGATGGACAATGAATTAAAATTCTCAACTGCAAATCATCCACAAGCAGACGGACAAATGGAAAGGATTAATCACTTTTTGGGTGAATACTTGAGGCACTATGTGATAGAAATTCAACCGAACTGGGTTGAATTGTTAGATACTGCGCAATTTTGTTAAAATCTGCATAAGTCGTCTGCAGCAGGTTTGAGCCCTTTCAAAATCGTTTTAGGCAAGAAGCCTATGACATCATCAGATGTTGCTAAGTCTAAGAATCTGGGGAAGTTTCGAGCAGCGTATAGGGTTGCAAGGGACAGACTTGAGATGTTATCTGAGGCACAAGACAGATTGCACAAGGCTCAGCGGCGCATGAAGCAGTATGTTGATCAACATCATCTCTCAGTAGAGTTTGATGTGGGTGACAAGGTGTTGCTAAAACTTACTCCACAAATTTGGAAACAGATTGCAAGTAAGACTAGACATCGGGGTTTGATTCCTAAGTATGATGGTCTATTTGAAGTGGTGAAACGTGTGAGTGAAGTTGCATATAGATTGAAATTGTCAGAAAGGTTAAAGATTCATTGCACTTTCCATGTGAGTTTCTTGAAACCTTACTTTGCAGATGCAGATGATCCGGACAAGAACAGGTCAAAGAGGCCTCCTTTATCGATACCTAAATAGTTTAATGCTAAAATTGAGAAGAGCCTTGATCACTGGGTTATAGGCACAAGTAAGAAGAATACAAATACAGATTTTTTGATTGACTGGAAAGATAAGAGTGCAGTTGATGTAGTTTGGAAGAAAGGGAAAGACCTTTGGCAATTTAATGATCAAACAGATGACTATCTTAAAACAGTCATGATGAGGACATCGACTTCAAGTGGTATGGGTGGTTTCTTATCTGTTAGACTCTTAGACTACGTGAACCAAGTGCAGGCATGACAAGGATTTTGTCATTGGTCTTTGCATGTAAGTGGGCTAAACAATCCAAAAAAGGTTCAAGGCAGAAGTCGTCGGCAAGACAAGGCAGTGTGTTGGCTTGACAAATGTAATACCTCTAAAATGACTTAGGTGAAACTAGAGACTAACACTTGTTTATTGATGCTTTGAAGTTCTAAAATGGGTTATAATGAGGTCAGGAGGCAGCGGTTAAAGTTTCGTGATGTTTGGAGGTCAAACGCCAAGAGCGTCCATGATGTTAGAAAGGTTTGCCTTGAAATGACCTTGTGTGTTTTATTGTGTTTCATTGAGTTTTACGTGTTTGTTTTGGATGAAATTGATGTGGGAGGTCCTAAACTCGTAAATAGACATAGTTGGGTAGGAAATGTCCGGGAAAAAGTCCCCAAGGACCAACCAAGGGTCCTTGAGCAAGGACCCATCTTGGTGACCAAAACTGCCTAAGGCAGCTCCACTCACGGAGGCAATCGACGCCCAGTAGGCTGGTCGATGCCCCATACGTGGAGGGAGTCGATCAGGACTTAGGAATGGGAGGATGTCCTTCCAAAGACCAGCCTCTGACCCAAACCACCGAACAATTAGGATAGTCTATTGGTTGGGTGATGGGGCGTCGATGGTGGTCTGCAGCCTGCGCACTTCACTATTACGTGAAGGGGTGAATTGGTAAATTCACTTCACATCCAAATAAATGTTTGGGACGTTTCCTAGGGGTGTTTTGGTTATTTCAAGTGGGTTTATAAGTCTAAAACACTTAGATGAATTCATTATTCCAAATCAAAACCCAAATTCTCTAAGAAACTCTCTAGAACTCCATTAGAGCCAAAACTCAAGATAGAGCTTGATTGAAGATTTCATTGGTGATTATTCATCAATTCTTCATCTTATTCGTGGTCAAGCATCAATTAAGGTATGGCCTTCATCCTTGAATCTATTTTCTTCAAGGAGCCAAACGTCAAAGTGACTTCTAAAGTCTTTCAAAAATGAACTTGTCCAATTTTGTAATCTATCCATAATTTCTTGCATTAAATGTTTTGAATCATTGTATATTGATTGAATTGTTGTTAATTAGATGATTTTAACTCAAAAACTCTACGAACCCATGTAATTCATGTAACCCTAGATTTGACTACTTTGTGGGTGAATTGATTATGTCTTAGTGCTATTGAATTAATGTGTAGTTTGATTAGAGTTATTGAATTATGAATGAATCATGATAGGATTTTAGTTAGATGCCCTAATTTCATAAATTCGTGTTGTATTATCATTTATTCATATGTATTGTAATTGTTTGGTTGAATTCATTATCATGGCCATTGGTAAGGGCCTTGGTATATTGTGTTGGATGAATTGACTATGGATTGAAGTTGTGAGGTTTGATTTATAGTATTGATATAACTTTATCTATATTGTAGTCTCGTTCTTAAATAGTAATGATGTTTGGTATGGTCCACTTATGGTAATGGTGCTTATGTGCCATACTTGTGACTAATGTGGCCTTGTCAGCATTACTTTATGAATTGTGAATGATGTGGCCTCATCGGCATTACTTCAAGTATTATGGATTTATCATGTTATAACTTGATTATGTTGATATTATGAATGTCTTGATGGCTTATGTGTTTATGTGGAGTCAAATCATGAGTTCTTCTAGTTGATGATGTGTGTTTCTAGTAGACTATAGTATAGTCATTATGTGGATTACTTGATATTGAAGTATGATGTTCTTGATAGATTATATGATAATTCTGATACCTAGATTGATGATACTATAGTAGTGAGTAGTGTCACATCCCGAAACCACACCCTAGAAGTTAGGGGCAATCTCGGATTGCAACCAGCGTACTTGACCTCTCGGAGGTCTTGTACAAACTTTTACATATCATTCATCTCATAAACATAGTGAAAAGTAGTGCGGAATTAAAATTTTCACAAAACACAACATAGTATTTAAATATCTCTTTCATATAAAATAATAGGAAATACTAAGTCTCAATCTCATTATCTTAAGACAAAAGAATACTTCGGACACGGCCCATACTTCAAAATACGAATATAGAAATACTTAGTCTATTACAATACTTTGAATGAAAACATAAAAGATATATATGCCCTCGAGTCAAATGAGGACATACTTCAAATTCTTTTGAACGATGCTACGGTCCAAGTCTTCCTTCCCAAAAGCTCCTCACCTACCAAGATCTATATAGATAGATAAAAGTATGGAGTTAGTACAACCACCTGTACTAAGTATGACATTATGCATAAAAATCATGAAAATGAATTTTTATTGGAAATATGAAACTTTTCTTTTAGAAAGCATATTATAATCATATGAATAACATTTTACATCTTAGAAATACATAAGATAACATTTAAATAAATTAATGCATTTTTAGGATCATTTAACAGTGAGTCGATTCACTGTTACACTGAAGTCTCTTCACTTTATAGTGAAGTGCTTAACCTTCACTTTAGAAACCCTTTCGCATATAATTATCTCACTCAAAGCTATCCTAAGATTTACTTAAGTCACACAAAGAGATACCACGCATACACCCTTTCTGGATGTGCCTAAACGACCTTTAATATTACTTATAATGAGTCACATACACACTTAAAAGCACCATAAACATCAAGGTAAGATTCTTCTACCAAAGGTGACTCTAAGTATCACTTGAGTGAGTTGTGAAGCGACCGCCTAGAAAATCCCTTACATACAAACTTAATAGATCTTATAGACTCCAATCATTCTCACTTAACACATCAACACACAAATGATATGACATTCTCCTTCCAAAGGCTATCAGAAGACCTACTTAAGTAAATCAAGAATATAACGTCCCTGATTGACCTCTTCAAGATTACCTAAATAGTCCTTAAGACTACCTAAGGCTTAGATCATGTCCAAAATACCAACCAACTTCCCTAAGTAGAGTCATCCTCAAGACTTCCAAAGATAAGACATGAAGAGATCATCTTTGATGCACTCTTCACACTTTAGCTAAGGAATACTTAAGTCACTTTAGATTAGGCACTTATTCATTTACATACTTCATAACCTAAGTCATTAGTTCATTAGTTCATTAAGAGACTCATACATCACATAAAGGACATTCAAGTAATGATATTAGACAAGACCTAGGAACTCCAATAAAATCTTCAAAGTCTATTGTGCAATGTCTAGATAGAGTTCCATAACACCACCTAAACCTTATTAACTTATATAATTTTAATAGGTATTCCATATGATGAGAATAGGCAATAACCGACACAGACCATGATAGCAAGACATGGAATCCGGAGTTCTATCCTACTCCGATGAGGTTGTTCTTCTTGCGAAGGGTAGAACTTAGACACATCCCACGTAGGCACATGGTTAAGAAATATGAAGAGCATACTTTGTAATATAGTCTCACTCTTTAACTAGAGCTATTTCCCCTTACCATACTCACTCCGTGCTAGCCTTCTTTCTCATAGAGTAATTCACACATTAGGTTCACATAAAAGGGTTCCATAATAAGGTCAAAACCCAATCACATTTACCCTACCAAATAAAGGTCCATCAGGGCTACCTCACAATGGAGACAAGAAGCTCATGATGACTTTTATAAGGATTAATATGATTCGTTCGAGCCAATTAACCTTAAGTCTATCATTACTTTACTTTGAAGGATACCATTACGGCTTACGACTTTAACAATCTTAATATTACCACTAAGTCAAGGTTTTCACATAAAAGACTCTCCTAAGTTCATTTAAGGTCACATGTCATTCATACATTCAAGACTAACACCCTAAATTAATACATCACATATTCATAATCATATATACATCAAGCAAGGGACCCAAGTCAACCAAGACAAGACACCACATACTTCACCTTTAGCTCATAATGCAAGTCCTTTTAGAATCACATAGGAAAAAACCTAACATCTTCAAGTCATACTATATACTATCATAACATCATCAATGTAACCAATATAGATTCATATAGTCAAGTAGGAATAACCAAGACTCAACCCTAACACTATACACATAATGTCAAAGTCATAGTCTAACATGATCACCTAAGACAACATGAATAGAAGAATACATATATGACTTTACATGTAGATAGATATTGTCATGACTCACCTAATCAACTACACAAATAGCCACATTTCTTCAAGTAGTTGCCGACAATCCCATGATCATCATATCATCATAAAATATAGTATCAACATATATTTATAGCCTATATTTTATGATGATATCTTTTTTTCTTATGACTTTTGATATTTTCTCTTATGATTATGGTATATGTCTTATGTTGACTAACCCTATGGTGATCTTATCTTGATGATTTATTCTAGCCATCACATTTAGTACTTAAATGTACTAACACATACTTTTGCTTACATTATTAACAAATGTAGGATCCAGCAATATTAACTTCGAGCTCTTGGCTAGGTTTATAGTAGATCAAGAACAGAAATTTTGGTGAGTCCTCATAGCGTCGAGGACTTGATCACCTTTCCTTTTTATGTGTTTCTTTTATATTTGGAATTTTTTATGGTCTTTGTCCCTCACTCTTTACATGTATTATATTATCAGAGACAAGTATAAAACTTCAACTTTGTTTTTATGAAACCTTATTATTATTGAAAATATCTGAACCATTTCTATTATATTCTTGCATTAATGCATTCCTTTTTAGAAAGTCTTTAATATCACATCCAAAAAATGGTTTTCTAGAATTCTTACTAAAGCAAACTTCTGCAATGAATAAAAATTTGGTTGCTTGTATTATAAAGTTATGATCCACTATTTCATAAACCAGTTCCCCAAATGGGATTATCATAATAATGTATATCATCTCTCATTAACATTTTATCTGTAGAAATATTCCAATCTTTATGACTTACCTTCCTTATCTTGAAGAATCTTCAACATCTAAACTATCGTGAGAAAGAGTGAAAGCTACATCTTGTCCGACTCGCTCTCTCTCTTACTTCTACCTTTTCCATCAGTCTCTTCACTAGCGCTGCTTCTACTGAAGTCTTTCCCCATAAATTTTGAAACCTTTGGCTTCTTTTCTTTAATAAGACTTCTATCACATGTCTCTTCTATTATATCTTTAGGGGAAGTTGTTTCTTAGGATTCTGGCATTCACTCAATTTCCTCTTAATTAAGGGAGTCTTCAATATTACATTGAATGAATGACTTTCTGGATTTTTTTTGCTAAAGTAAAATTATTGAATGAATTAACGTTTGGTTCTTGTTACCTCTTATAATCTAGTGTGTAAAAACCTAATTTTTATCAATACCAAGCAATCTATCCAAACATTATTTCATTTTCTTGGAGTCGTTTATTTTGTTCAACTTGAATTCCTTCACCTCCAACATATTCTTTCTGAAGATAATTCAAAATTACTTTATGTGATGAGAGAAGTATAATTCTCTTTAAAATAGTTGTTGAGACATCAACAAACAAAGTTTCTTTCGTTTTGGACTTCATAGATTCTATTTTCCATGTGACTCTTGATTAGTGCTATGGTTGGATTATTTTGTCACAGATTAATTTCACAATCCTCTTCCATGTCTTCCTTTTTAAATATCAAGGGTCTCAAAGTAATTTTCTATCATTACAACTCCTAAATTGTAATTTTTATTACTAAAAACAGCATGAGTCATTCATGAAAATATTTATTGACATCCATCGCTTCACTTAAAGGTTCGCTAAAAAAATAACTCTAGATCCTACCGTATCAATTTTTGAAATAAAATAAATACAAGAAAATAACAATGGAAGAAGATTTGAAGGATAAACTATATATTTCACTATGGAAATTTATATTATTTATGTCTAATAAATGAAATGTATTTACAGATAAAAAACCAAACATAAATCAAAATCAACTCAAAAATACAAGGTTTCTAACTTAATAGAATTATTGTAACAAGAATATATGTAGTTCTGCAACAAAGATTAAACATAGACACAAAAGATTTGAAGGCCTTCAATATTGAATGTCACATGTAAATCTCTTAAGCTTCTATATTATTGTCTTGAAGATACATCGAGAATTCTTAAAGATTATTCATATTAACTTTGTGGTGATTTTGAGTAAACTCAAGACGAGCAGGACCTCTGAAGTTAGGCTATAGTTGAGGGTTGTTGTAGTCCACCGATTTAGACAGTGTACTCTCCACCTTTTATTTGTCAAGACAAATAAAGAAAGCAAGTGGTTTGATGTATTCATTGTACTTCCATAATTTCAGTTTAATCCATAAATTTTCAAAAATACCAAATTTTCCCATTGTTGTTAGCCAAAAAGTGATGAAATCCTTGGCATCTCTTGTAGCCTCTTATCTTACCCACATCAACAAATGGTTCAAAAATAGACACAAATCAGGTGAATGGACACATTATAGTTGTCGAAGACTCAGATCTTCCCAGACCCTTTCATAGTCACCTTTTATTTGAATTTTGACCTAATTTTATCAATTTGTGGCCTGAATTTCAAAATTTACCCCACCAAGGTATACTTGTAGTCTTCTGCCATAATGTCGTAGTAATCTTTTGCTTTGATGATTAAAGTTGGTATACTGTTATGAGTAGATTGTCCTGTGATGATCCTTTCCTTCTCATGTCTGGTATGGTTCTATTTTGATGAAGAGGGATTCATAATAGTAGAGGCATAAGAGGTTTTACCTTCAATTCCATGTTGGAGTTGCCTCTCCACTGATTGTAGAGTGTTATCACAATTAGGATGTGCCAGAATCACCCCTCGTGGTGGAGTGTGGGAGAGACCCGGAGTCTGAGATAAAAACGTTAGAAAGTCGTTGAGAGAAGTAGAGAGAAATATCAGACGATGCACATACCATTTTGTGCTTCATTTGTTTACTTTTGAGTCATATAAGAATGTCTTATTAGATCTCTTTGTTTGATTCAATTGAAATATCTATACTTCGGGCGGGATTTACGTGTCTAAGACAATGATGAATGATGAGGGGTTTCTAAAATTACTGTAACATGTTGTGAGAAATAGTTCCTATTTTTCCTTTTTTTCAATAGATCTTATGTTCTGGGTTTGTTGAACGAGATATTATTGAACAATGTGAAGAGTTTACAAAATTGATTTGAGGTATTGGAGTCTAAGTATATTCATACTAAGCTTAATTAGTATAAATTTCTTTGTTCTCTTCATTCATGCTTAGTTTTCAGCCTAAGTAGCCAACTTCAAAGTGTGTGTCCTTGTTTGCTTTTTGTCCGATTGAGCTGATATTTGGATTCCTTTCAACTTAATTATTGATTGGAAATTAACAGAGATGGATTAGGAGACATGTAGCTCCAGATTTTATCTCGTGAATAGTAGCTGCATTTTGGTGATTTGTGTACTATCTTGTAGTTATTGTTGCTCGTTGTTTAGCACTTCTTTGGTGGACATTCTGGGGAACATATTATAACTCTTGTTAATTATAGTGGATCTTTGGTCCCATTGTTTTTACTCTTCACTCAAAAAGAGGTTATTTGTGTAAATCTTGGTGTCTCGTATGGTTGATTTAACTCTGTATTGTCATATTTGTTTTGTTGATATACTTGCTGCCCAAAACAGTGTTTCTGCTTGAATTTGATTCTCCCCTTGGTACAAAATAGAAGAGAAATTTTAGACTTGGGTATTCTTCCGCTGCTACCTTGTTGTGCTTCTTTGTTAGTGCTTGTCTTTCCCAACAGTTGATACTACACTATCTGCACGACCTGAACTAGTTTCATACTCCAAGCTTGATAGTCTATTGCTGAACCATGAGTTTTTCATGGCTCGTCCATGTCCTCTTTAGATGTTCCTAACTATAGGCGAGACACATGTGTCTAATATTCTTCAATGTTCGTTTCAAGGTGATATATAAACAAAACCCTGCCAGATGAATAAAAACTCTCCAAGAGGCCATGGTAAATCGTACAGGGGTCGAGGTGGCCACAATTAGTATCACCACAAATAATGACACTACTAGATCTTTTTTTCATTCATGTCTAAATTGAAAGATCCCTCCAATAGATTTTTTATTACTGCCTCACAATCCACTGTTTGATAATTACACACTAAAAGAACTGTATTTATTTCATCCAAATAAATGACACATAAATTTTAAATAAAAGTCCCAGAAAATAATTAGTAAATGAATGATCTATGAGGAAGCATGGGATGAATTTTTATCGCGGACATGTCGTTAAGGGGCTTAAGGAATTAGAGTAGTGTTGAAATGTTTTGTTGAATAACTGTTAGTTTTAGTTTTGATGATTTGACGAACCAGGTACCTGATCCTTGTGAAAATTTACGCATGATTGCCAGGATGGAAAAAGTACAATTGTTTGGTGCACAGTCTACAACTGTGGCACAAATCTCGTCCAATGAATGGCCTTGAAAGTTGCGACTATTCTTTATAAATATTATGTCCAATAGTCAAAACCTTAGTTTTTCCAACTTGAAAAATCTCAAGAACTCTTGCAAACACTAATACTCAAGTGAAGAATTATCCTCAAGACCAACAGTACCTGATAGAGCTGCAATCTTAAGTTGTCTTAGGATTACCTCTTTTGCACTAACATTGTAAATCCATTCGTAATCTATAAAGGATTTAAATCTTGTGTTTGTTTGTAAAAGTCTAAATCATTTAAGGGTAACTGATTTTGTGGGAAGCAGACTTTGCTACTTAGTCAAAATTCTAAGTCTTCTAGGTGCTAGTTGATTTAGTAGGCAGTGTTGTAACTACTTAGTCTAATTCTAAGTTGTCCAGTATTGATAGCTAAGTGGGTAGTGTGATATCTACTTAGGTTTGTTAAGTAATTGAGTTATTACTTAGTTGTGAGATTAATAACTTTTTCTCACTTGGTTGTAATTGAGTTTCACTTTTGCTTGAAGAATTAGTGGAAACAACTGAAAATCCTATGAGCCCTAGAGCTAGGAGGATTCCACGTAAACTGCTTGTGTTGTATTCTTGCTGTTATTTAATCATCATTATTATTCTTGTTGAGTCAAGGAACCTGGTCCGTTAGCTGATAGTGGATGCATACATTCTATCAATTGGTATCAGAGCATGTGTTCTCTAGCAGGTTAACACCAAGAGGGATACTTTTGTAAAAGAATGGCTGCTCATCAACAATACCACCTCGCTTTAATGGCCAGTTTATAGCTGATGGAGAATAAGGATGCATGACTATCTAATGGCTAAAGATAGTGAGTTACATTGTGGGACATTAAGCTGGATGGACCCTTCATCCCAACAACGGAGGTGAAGGATAAAGAAATTACACAAGTTGTTCCCAAGACTCGCCAACAGTACAACAAGGCAGGCATAAAGAAGATCGTAAAAAGTTGTAAAGCTAAGAAGTTGCTAGTGTGCGGTATAAAAACTGAAGAATTAATCGTATCTTTGCTTGCAGATCGATAAAAGAAAGTGTTAATTATTTAAAAACAACTCATGACGGCACAAATAGGTGAAGTAATCGAGGGTGGCTATGCTGACCATCCAATGTGAAAACTTCACAATGAAGGAAGGGAACTATTCATGACATGCATATAAGATTTTTCTCCATAACCAACGAGCTACGAAGCTTGAGAGAACCCATCAACTCCATTAATCAAGTCAGGTAGATTCTTCAAATTCTTCGCAATTCATGGGCAAGCAAATTAAATGCTATCATTGAAGCAGAGCACCTAAAGGTCCTGATGATGGATTCTCTCGTTGAAATCTTAAAACTCATGAAATGAACAAAAATCAAGACACTTCAAAGAAGGAAGCTAAGAAAGACAAGTCTCTAGTCCTCAAGATCTCACTGGGTGAAGTCTCCACTGATGAAGATGACATGGTTTATCTAACCAAGAGATTTCAAAAAGTCGTGAGAAAACATGGAGGTTTTCTAAAGGGAGGGAATCATCCTCGCATTGCAACTGCAAGTGACCTATGTCACAAGTGTATAAAGGAAAGACACTTTATAAAAGATTGTCCAATGCTCAAAGCTTAAAATAGAGAGTATCAAAGGCTTGAAGGTGAAAAAGACACGAGTAGGAACCTGGTTCTTAAGAAAAATGCAAGAAAAGTTGTAGATGACTATGTTGTGAAAAATACTCCTACTTCTGGGGAGACTCTTTAAGTGAGTCAGGAGATTCATAATGTCCTAATGCATCCATGTTCGTCGTCCAAGATGATTTTAAATTATTTGATGGCCTATTTGCACCTAGGAAAAATCAGGTGATGAAGACGATGAAGAAAAGGTAAGAATAGAAATTATTTGATGGCTTATTTGATGGCCTATTTGCACCTAAATGTCATTGGAAGGAAGAATAAAACTCTGGTTGATATTGCTACGACAATGCTTATCGAGTCAAAACTTCCTCAAAAAATCTGGGCAGATGCTGTGGACACTTTATGTTATGTGTTCTTGACCAAATCCCTAATAAATAAAAACCATATTAATTTCTCAACAAGAAAAATTCCAAGTTAAGTTAGTAAAGGGCCTTTGTTGCAAGTGTTTTGTGCTCAACAATGGGAAGGATGATATGGGAAAGTTTGACCCAAAAAGTGATGAAGGTGTTCTCATAGGGTACTTTCCCTCCAGCAAAGCGGACAGAGTATTCAATAATAGAACACTATGCATTGAGGAAAGTGTTCATGTAATTTATGACAAAGACGATGATTTGAAGAACTTGGAGACAAAGGATAATGATGATCATGAAGAGCTCTTCAAGATTCAAAGTAATGAAGCTAAAAGTCCAGAATTTGAAGTAAGTTAAGGACCTTATGATACTGGTATTGGTCCATTATGGAAGATTAATTAAGTTGACCAGTCTACCAAGGGACCTGGTTCACCCTACAATGCAATGCAGATCAGGAGGAATCCCCAAACCCTGGGAATGATGACTCTTAAGATGGAGAAGAATAGATGGATTCATCCTAACCCCTAAGCTCTAAACCAGGATAGAAACATAAATCATCTCACCCCCTTGAGAATCATATTTCCCCATTGAACTCTGGAATACAAACAAGATCCAAGACTAGAAATCTGGTTGCATTATCAGCGTTCATATCAACCATTTATCCTAAAAATGTGAAAGAGGCCTTGAAAGATGTTGACTGGGTCATTCCAATGCAAGAAAAACAACATCAATTTGCGAAGCAAAGTGTGGTACCTGAGGGCCAGACCTGCAGACAGAACTATTATAGGGACCAATTGGGTATTCAAAAATAAACTTGATGAAAATGGAGTTATCACTAGGAACAATTCTAAACTAGTTTTTCAAGGCTTTAATCAAGAGAAAGGCATCGACTATGATGAAACTTTTGCTCCGGTTGCAAGAATGGAAGCTATTAGAATCCTTATAGCATTTGAAGCCTTCATGGGATTCAAGCTCTTCCAAATGGATGTTAAAAATTCCTTTTTGAATGGAGATCTGAAGGAAGAAGTCTCTCTGAAATAGCCACCCGGATTTAAGGATCCTGACTGCCCAAACCATGTGTTCCAACTCAACAAGGCTCTATATGGTCTGAAACAAGCTCCTAAGCTAGGTACGAAAAGAGAACATGATCTACTCAACATCCACGTTTATGTGGATAACATCATTTTGGAGCTACCTCTGAATGTCTGTGTGAAGAATTTGCTACTATAATGGGGAATGAATTTGAGATGGGCATGATGGGAGAGTTGCACGTATACTTAGGACTATAGATCAAGAAACCTCATGTGGTACCTCAATCTATCAAGAGAAGTACACAAAGGAGTTGCTAAAGAAGTTTCATAAGGTTGACACTAAGCCTATTACTACCCCCATGGGTACAAACTCAAAGATGGGAGTTGATGAGTTTGATCCATTAGTGAATCAAACTATGTACAGAGGCATTATTGGTTCACTGTTGTATCTCATAGAAAGTAGATCTGACATCGTCTTCGGTGTATAAATGTGTACAAGATTTCAAACATGTCCTGGAGAATCGCATATGAAAGTAGCCAAATGGATCTTGAGGTATATAAAGAAGACATGGGACTTGGTCCTCTTTTATCCGACAAGTAATTCATTTGAACTGGTAGGGTATGCGGATGCTGATTTTGCAGGATATCAGGTTGACAAGAAGAGCATTTCTAGAATGGAACACTTTCTTGGATCCTCACTCATATTATTGGGAACCAAGAAACAAAATTCAATATCTCTCTCACCAGTTGTGGCCGAATATGTAGCTTCTACATTTTGTTGTGCTCAAATACTAAAGGATCAAGCAACAACTTGAGGATTTTGGAGTTCATGTCCATACTATTCCTCTTATGTGTGACAATATGGGAAAGAATCCAGTTCAGCAATAAAATAACATAGCATATTGATGTCAGGCATCACTTTTTGAGAGACAATGTTGAAAAAAGAAACATTAGTATGCAATATTGAAGAATTGAAGATCAAATTGAAGATATTTTACAAAGTCACTCAACCAATATCAATTTGAAAGTAACAAGATAAAGCTGAGAAAGATGAACATGCACTAACCTAACCCCATCCAAAGGCACCAACACCTCATTTGGCTATGATCAGGAGGCAGGTATTCTCATTACTGGCAATGTGTTGTTCAAGTGAAATCAACTATGTACATACTACAGGTATACACTCGTGGAGATTACAAGAGTAAGGAATGGTCAGTACCATTCACGAATCAAGCTTCGCTTGCAAATTGGACCTGGTCCCCTTCTAAGGTTAGCATTTTTCACATTTTGTTTAAATTGTCGAATGAGAACATTTGAGATCTCCACATGTTAGTAATCGTCCATTCTGATCGTTGTCCCATATCTTTAAGTCCAAGCGGAGCGTCTACTCAGGGACCAACACAACGTTTCACTTCTTTTACATCAATCTCTTTCACTCCAACTCTTTATATTTTAAACTCCCTCTTTCTAAAGCTCTCCGCCAAAATCTATTTTTCTGTTTCTCTCCAGTACCCTTCTTCTACTTTCTCTAACATGTCTCAATCACCATCCTTCTCAAGGAAAATGCTAGAATCCTTGAACGAAGTAGATCCAGTGGCATCCTATACATCTTCTGATGCTCCCTCTTCAGCAAAAATGTCGACCACCCCTCCAATAAACATTCCTGAGACCAATCCTGTTACTCCTCAATCTCCCATAGATATCTAACAACCCTAAAACCTTAAATCAACATGGACCCAACTTTGGCATGTTGACTACTTGTTTGAGGGTGACATTCCCAAGAGCAAATCTTCTGAGTATAGTATTCTTGCAACCAGTTAAAACCTAGTTATTGAGAGTTTAGTTAAAATAAGGGAAGTGGTAATGAATGAAGAAGGAGAAAACTTTGTGGATGAAATACTTGGAGGCTCTCAACCAAGTTTCAACCAAAATCCTGTGATTGGTGCCTATCCATCTTCTGATATTACTGACACTGATGAGGTTAATGTAACTCTCAAATGGTCCTTGCAAAAGAGAATGGTTCCAATCTCTGCAAAGAGAAAAGATAAGGCTACCGAAGAAACACTTCGAACAAGAACCTTTACCAAAGATGACTCTCAAAAATTCATGGGAGATGCTATAAAATCCAGTGAGAAAATAAAGGCAGAAAAATATAGGAAAAGTAAATCTAGTAAAGCATTCCTTGAGATGCCTGCTGCTGATGTAGTGAAATTCTTCATTGAAGAATCTAAGCATGAATGTGTGAGAGAAGATTCTCCTCTGGATGACATTACAAAAAAAAAAGGAAAACGAGTAAAGAAGACAAATAAAAGAAAACCTGAGGAATTTGTGGTCAAGAAGGTTAACCCTACAAAAGAAAAGGGTGATGACTCACAAAAAATAAACCATCAAAGAAGAAATAAGAAACCTTTCCAGGAGAAACTTCTCTTGTTATCCAACTAGCCTCTGCACAGGGACTTGGTCCCAAGAGGAATAAGTATGACCACACAGTAAGCAAACAATCGATTGTTAACAATCTACATCTATAGAAGGTTCTAGTAGAATGGGTGTTTGACCCTAACATCATTATCAAGCCACGGATGGATACTTAATATGATGTTGTGGAAATTAACTCTTAGAATCATTTGTTCCCGATGAAGTCTCATGTTCTACATCAGGAAGAGGTTCAAGAGTTTTACTATAAGATAGAATTTGCAGAGGACGGCAACATAAACACCAGGGTGGGAGATAAGATTTTGCATCTGGATGAGGACTTGCTAGGACAAATATTAGAAGTACCCACATAAGGGATTGGGTATATAGTCAGAAAAACCTGCACCATGGAATTTGTAAAAGATTGCTCAAAGATCTCTAACACGCGTCTTGTTGGGGTTCAGAAGAAACTTCTGAAAGAAGAGCATCAGCTGTTGTTTGAATTTTTCTACAAAGTACTTCTTCCTCGGACAAAAAAAATTACAACTGCTTCTGCAAATGATGTGTTCATTATGAAATCACTAAGCAAATTTGAACCCATAGATCTTCCTTCCCTTTTGATGGAACATATGTACAAGTCACTGATGAACACAAGGGCAGGCATGGCATGGGTTATGGCTATTTGCTAACCAAAGTATTCCACCATCTTAACATTCCAGTGGGAACATGTAAAATTGAAAATGCTAAGCAATCCTTTCTCTTAATACTATGGTGGAATGTGAGTGTATATAAGTAAAGGTGAATCTACTGAGCAAGTTATCTTAGTTGGTAATGGAACAAGATTAGTTAAAAAACAAGTTGGAGGACATGAATGTGCGTGTTAGCAACAAAGACATGGAGATTGCCTTATTAAAGGCATACTCAAAATGTAATCTGAGGGACCTAGTACTGTAGAGGTCATTTATATGAGGAAGGAAATTAATGCGCTCATAGCTTAGAATGCTTCTCTACAAAAGAAACCGATCAAGGATAATAATGACGAAAATGCTAGGCTTTCTCCTATCATTAGGTCCCTCTACTATCAGCCTCTATCCTCATAGTCTTATATGTCCCTTCCTGTGTCTTGTGTTTTGTGTGAACATGTCCGAGATTCTCAATTTTAGTTTAAATCTAATGTATTGACTGTTGATTTTTCTGCAATGAAATTGATTCCCCTTTTGTTCCAACTAAAATTCTGTTTATACATGTTTTAAGATTCATGTTGGTGTTGCGCTTTGCTATAGTCACACTTACCAATCTTACTTGTTTTGCTGGTTTACAGCACTAATTTTTTATGATGCCAAAAGAGGGGATAATGTTGGTAGCCTAGGTTAGTGGATGGTCTGATTGACAGAGGGAATGGACAATGAATGCAGTTGTGTGAAGTTTGTCATCATCAAAATGGGGGAAAATGTTAATTTTAGTTTTGATGATTTGACAAACCACAAACCTTGTAAAGGGATACGATCCTTGTGCAAATTTACCCATAACGGCCAGGCAGAAAAAAGTACAATTGGTTAGTGCACAGTCTCCAACTATGGCAGAAACTTCGGCCAATGACATGGCCTCGAAAGGTTCGACTATTCTTCATAAAGACTATGTCCAATAGTAACAACCTTAGTTTTCGCAACATAAATACTATCAAGAGCTCTTGCAAAGGCTAATACTCAAGTGAAGAATCATACTCAAGAACTACAAGGACCTGATAAATCTGCAAGCTTAAGTTTTCATAGGATTTCTGTGCTGACATTGTAAATTTGTTCCTTATCTATAAAGTATTCAGATATTGTGTGTTTGAAAATTCTAACTCAAAAATAACTGATTTGATGGGCAGCAGTTTTTGCTGCTTAGTTAAAATTCTATGTCTTCAGGGTGCTAGTTGATTTAGTGGGCAGTGTGGTAACTGCTTAGTCAAATTCTAAGTTGTCTAGTGTTGATAGATTAGTGGGCGGTGTCGTATGTGCTTAGGCTCGTTAAGTAATAGAGTTATTACTTAGTTGTGATATTAATAACTTCTTTTCACTTGGTTGCAATTGGGTTTCACTTTTGCTAGAAGAGTTAAGTGGAAATAGTTGAAAATCTTATGAGACAGGTCATGGTTTACTCCCTTTAGCAAGGAGGTTTTGACATAAATTGCTTATGTTGTTTTCGTTTTGATATTTACTCTTCATTATTTTTCTTGTTGAGTCAATGGACTTGGTCTGTTAACTGATAGTAGACGCACACATTCTATCAGAAATTGATTTATTCATTAGGATAAGTATGAATTAGTTTAGGAGTTCTTATTGGTGTTAGTAACAGTGACTTAAGCCTCATTTGTTTCCATTAAGATTAAGACGTCTTAATCTGAATAAGAATCTAAATCTTAAGACATGCATTAATATCTAATAAACAAATTAGGTATAATTGATTCTCCTGGCTTAAGAGAAGACAACTATTGATATGGAATCTTGACGGTGATATGAAGTTAATTTTCGAGACTTCTAACAAGCAATTCTAGTTTACAATACTTGTTTTTTCAAAAAGATGTTACTAAATAGACATTCAAAACAAATCTTGTAGCTTATCCTTGAATGTTGATCATGTTTGGATTGATTGATGAAATAACTTACAAGCAAATTGCCATCAATTACGGTAACCAAAAGAAATATAGAAAAGGAGATTCATACAATACCCTAATGAAATGATTTTCCTTGTATATATAGTCATCATTATTTTTATATGTCTGAATATTTGTGTCACGCCCAAAGCATACACCTTGGACGTGGCCGGCACCCAATGACCGTTGCTAGCCTTTAGTGAACCCTTGGCCTAGCTTACTTAACTCAGCAGAAGACTTAACTCAATGATAAAGCAAGACACATTCTCAAAAATAACTTAAATCGATGTTTTGGCCAAAATGACAATTAAGTCTCAAAATATTATATATGAAATTAAAGAGACTCAACTGAACTAACTGACTATCCGTCTACGAACCCTTTGAAAATACTATGATGAATGTTGGGAAAAAACCCCCACACAACATTCTATAAATGAAAGACTAGAAAGCAATAATAAGGATCCTCCAAAATGCAAGGAGGCTCACCACAGACCCTGGGTGCTCAAACTGGATCAACAAGGTGCTGAATGTTGATCCTGGTTACCTTTGTTTGCATCATAAAACGATGCAGACCAACTGGCATCAATACATTGAATCGACGAGTATGCGAGTTGGAATACTAACAACAACTTAAGCTTGACAAGAATAAGATGAACTTACCTTGGCTCTACTCAACTATGGAATACTCAACTCAATGTGTACATATAAAGCAATTTAAAACACATGTGATATACATAAAACTTTGTAAAATCGTAAAATAACATAGTTAACTAAATAAAATGCAATAACAACTCAACTTTACTTATATATGAAAGTAATATAGTTCTGTGGAAGATTCTGTAACCGACAACCACCACTATGAGCCTAAGTGGTGATACAACATCTTGCCCACGCTGCCACAACTGTTCTATACTTAGCCGTTTAATAGAACTCCTTAACTTAGTGGATCCACAAGCTTAACTTATGTGATCATCTAAAAGCTATGATCCCATTAATACCCATGAGGGCTACATGGTTTACATGGAGACTTGAGTTAATATGAACTTTTATTTCCACACTGGTGCATAATACTACTCTTAAAATATACTTTAGCTCATGATTTTTAAAATAACTTCCTTTCTTTTGGGTTGAGATAATTTGCTCAACACTTCAGCTGTAAAACACTGTTGGGATTGATGTTTCCTTTTCTTGTTCAAAACACTTTTGGGAGTCTTACTTTCATTTAACTTAAATGTGAAAACATTTATAAACTTTTAGGGAATAGGTGGTTACCTCATATTACTTTGAAGGAAGATCTTTAACTCCTTACTCTTTAGTTGACTTGAAACTTGATCCTTAAAACGAAGTCAAAACGTTTAATAAAGACTCTTAAAACCCCTTAAGAACTTTGCTTTGACTTACTTCTTAACTTTAGACTTGACTCTTAACTTCTCAGGCTTTGATCTAAACCTTCCTTGAATTGGATTATGAATTAAAGGCTTTGATTTGTGTTCAATGATAATTTCTAGGTGTTTAGAAATCATTCGGAGTAATTAGAATCATTGGAAGGTGTTAATATACCTTAGAAGGACTTAAAAGAGCTAAACAACAAAAATTGGGCAAAAAAACGTCGATCCGGGCGTGTTCGAGGTGCGTCGTGCCAGCCTCAACGGATTAAGACCAAATTCCTGGGGTACTGGTGGCACGTCGTGCCAGGCCTCAGTGTCAGAGGCCAGTTTCTAGTGCACTGCAAGCGCGACGCGGCTGGCCTCCCTAGTTGCGTCTGATGGATGTTTCAACTCATTTTTCAATTTCTAAACCGTCCAATCCACCCTAGTTCTTCCATCCAACACTTGGTACTGTTGGTACCCTCAATACCTACTGAATTCGACTCAAAAAGACCCAGAGAAACAAAAATCAACCCACAATAGGCAGCCAACAATTCAATCAACAAGATTTGATATTTTAATTCAAGAACTCCAACCTTTAACATGAAATCAACTCATAGGTTTGCTGAATTGAAGAAATTGGTGTGTGGGTGAACTAACCCAACACAAAAGATCTCACATACCTTAATAAGGATCACCCCCCGACGAATTCCACTCGACGATCTTGCTTGATGAATTCTTGAACTTTTCTCCCTTTTTCTTCTTCTCTTCTCTTTTATTCCAAGCCCTAAGCGTGAATACTTTTCTAAAACTGACTTAAGGCTTAGTTTTACCCCTAATAAACCTTTAAAACAAATTAGAAAATATTTTCCTAAAAAGACCACTTTACCCTTACTAAAATCCGGATTGTGACCTTCCTAAATCCAACAGTCCAACTTTCGATAGGCATATCTCCCTCATACAATATTGAAAATGCGCAAACTCGACGGCGTTGGAAAGATCTTTCCAAGGAATTGCCAACCATATTAAGAACTGACTCTAAATAATCTTGAGCTAGAAATTGTTTCCATTTAAAAAGAACCAGAAACCCACTTTCTTGACTTAGGAATTTTCCAGATTTTTTCTTTTCATTCAAAAAATGATAAATTTTAGTTTCTTATCTTATTCTTTGCTATTAAGAGTTACGATATTCTACAATGTCTCCCCCTTGGGAATTTTCGTCCTTGAATGAGATTTCTTTCTCTACGCTAAGGATAGTAACATCAAGTTTAACACTTAACAATCCAAAGCAAATAACAATCATGCTTACTCATACTTCATAAAGAACTAAGAAGAGAATTAGTATCTTGATTTCGATCCTTGCTGTATTCAAAGATATGTGGATATCTCTTCTTCATATTCTCTTCACCTTCCCAAGTCGTTTCTTCAAACAAATTGTTTCCTCCAAAGCACCTTAACTGACACTACTTCCTTTGTTCTCAACTTGCGAATTTGGCGATCTAAAATCTGAACCAGAATCTCTTCATAATACAACCTATCCTTAATCCCAACATTCTCAATCGGTACAATCAATGAAAGATCACCCATGCACTTATTCAACATGGAGATATGAAATACCAGATGAACCGCTGCTAACTCTTGTGGTAGATCCAACTCATAAGCTACATTGCTAATCCTCTTGGATACCCTATAAGGTCTAACATACCGGGTACAAAGCTTACCCTTTTTATCAAATCTCATAACACCCTTCATGTGTGAAACTTTCAGGTATACACAATCATCCACTTCAAACTCCAATGGCCTTCTCCTCACATTTGTGTAGGACTTCTAACGACTCTATGTTGTCTTCAATCTTTCTTAAATCACCTTCACCTTCTCAATAGCTTGGTAAGCTAGATATCGTCCTATCAAACGTGCTTCACCGACTTCGAACCACCCAATAGGAGATCAGTATCTCCTCCCATAAAGAGCTTCATATGGATCTATTTGGATGCTCGAATGGTAGTTGTTCTTCTAAGTGAATTCAATGAGAGGTAGGTAATCATCCCAACTCCCCTTGAAATAGATCAGACAAACTCTCAACATGTCTTCTAAAGTATGGATGGTACGTTCTGCTTGCCCATCCATTTAAGGATGAAAAACAGTGCTTAAGTTAACCTTTGAATCTAAACCTTTTCGGAAAGACTTACATAATTGAGCAGTAAATTATGCACCTCTATCTAAAATAATGGAGATCGGAACTCCATGAATTCTTACCACGTCTTGAATGTACAACTTAGCATAATCCTCCGCCGGATGAGTGGTCTTTACTGGCAAGAAGTAAGTTGATTTTCTCATTCTATCGACAATCATCCAAATTGAATTATGTTGTCTGCGAGACTTTGGCAAGCCTATGATGAAGTCCTATTAATCATCTCCCACTTCTATTCTAGAAATTCTATTTTCTGATCCAAACCTCTAGGCCTTTGGTGTTCTACTTTCACTTGTTGGCAATTTGGGCATTTGGCAACAAATTCAGCAATGCCCTTCTTAATGTCTTCCCACCAATATATTTCTCTTATGTTGTGGTACATCTTTGTGGAACCTGGATGAATGGAATATCTGGAGCTATAAGCTTCCTCCATAATCCTCCCTTGGAGTCCATCCACCCTAGGTACACACAACCTACCTTGATACTTCAACACGCCATTTCCCCCTTGTTCACAAGTTGAGACTCTCTGCTTATGAATATTCGCCTTTAAATCAAGAAAAATGGGGTCTTGGTCTCTCTTTCACTTCTGACACTAATGATGACTCAGCCCCATTGGTCATCACTATTCCTCCTTCTGTGGAATCCATAATTCTGACTCCCAGGCGTGCAATTCAGTGCACGTCTTTGGATAACTCCCTCCTTTCTCCCTCAACATAGGCAGTACTTCCCATGGATAACCTGCTTAAAGCATCAACGACCACATTAGCTTTACCTGGGTGGTAGAGAATACTCATGCCATAGTTCTTGAGTAACTCCAACCACCTTCTCTATCTGAGATTGAGCTCTTTTTGGATAAACACATATTTTAGGCTCTTGTGATCAGTGAATATGTCAACATGAACACCATACAAGTAATGACGCCATAATTATAAGGCAAAAACTACAACAGCCAACTCTAAGTCATGGGTTGGATAATTCTTCTCATGGACCTTCAACTGTCTGGAGGCATAAGCTATAACCTTGTCATTCTGCATTATCACACAACCTAAACAACTCTTGATGCGTCACAATACATCACAAAACCTTGAGTACCCTCTGGTAAAGTCAAAATAGGAGCAGTAGTCAACCTCTTTTTCAACTCCTGAAAGCTTTTCTCAAAAGCTGCAGACCATTAAAACTTCATTATTTTCTGAGTCAGCTTGGTCAAAGGAGACAAAATAGCTTAAAATCCCTCAACAAACCTTCTATAGTAGCCAGCCAAACCCAAGAAACTCCTAATACCAGTTGGAGATGTGGATTTAGGCCAACTCTAAAATTTTTCTATCTTTTGGGTATTCACTCCAATTTAATTACCGAATACTATATGTCCTAAGAATGCCACCAACTTAAGCCAAAACTCACACTTAGAGAACTTGGCATATAACTCCTTATTTTTCAAAGTCTGAAGAACTATCCTGGGGTGACAAGCATGATTTTCTTCATTGCTTGAATATATTAGTATGTCATCAATGAAGACAATGACAAACATATCTAAATAAGGCTTGAAGACTTTGTTCATCATATCCATGAACATTGTTGGTGCATTGGTCAATCCAAAATACATAACCAAAAACTCATAATATTCATATCTGGTTCTAAAGGTTTTCTTTGGAATGTCACATTCCCTAACTATTTATTGATGGTAGCCAGATTTGAGATCAATCTTTAAGAAACAGGTGGCACCCTAAAGTTGATCAAAGAGATAATCTATCCTTGGAAGAGGATACTTATTCTTGATGGTAAACTTATGCAATTGGAGGTAGTTTGTACACATCCTAAGGAAACCATCTTTATTCCTTACAAACAATACCGGAGCGCCCCAAGGTAAGACACTTGGTCGAATAAAATCTTTATCTAACTGATCATTCAGCTATTCTTTCAACTCTTTTAACTCTGTTGGTGACATTATATATGGAGTAATAGAGATAGGACGAGTATCTGCGATGATATCTACGTCGAAGTCTCTTTCCCTCTCAGGAGGGACTTCGGTAGATCATCAGGAAAAACTTCTGGAAACTCTTTTACTAGAGGAACTAATTGAAGGGAAACTATCTTAGGACTTGAGTCATTAAATAGGACTAAGTGATAGATACATCCCTTCGAAACTAACTTTCTCGACTTGAGGTTTGAAATGAAGTGACCCTTAGGCACTATTGAAATACTGCTCCACTCTATGACTGGCTCATTAGGAATGAGAAACTTTACAATGAGTTTTATAGTCTATTGATGCATAACAGGCATGAAGCCAATCCATACCTAAAATGACATCAAAATCTACCATGTCTAACTCTACTAGATCATCCATGGTGTTCTTGTGATTGATAGAAATAGGACAATGACGATAGATTCTTTCAGCTAGAATAGACTCTCCAACAGGGGTATAAACACAGAAAGGTTCACAAAGTTTCTCAAGAAGAATCTCAAACTGATTTGCAACATAAGGAGTTACAAAAGATAAACTTTCTCCTGGTCTAACAAAGCATAAAAATTGAAATTAAAGACTTTGATTATAACTGTGACAACGTCTGGCGAGTTCTCTTGCTCTTGGGAGCTAGTCATTGCATAGAGGCGAGTTGCCCCTCCGTCAATACTAGAAGTTCCTCCTCTAGGTGTAGCCTATTTGGTGGAGCTACTGGTGAAGATTGAGCTCTATTGCCCAGATTTCCACCAGCTTGCTTATTCTTAGGGAACTTTCTCATGAAGTAACCCTTTTGACAACACTTGAAACAACCTGTTTGGCCATCACGACATTTACCTAGGTGAATTATACTACACTTAGCACATGTCAGAGCCCAACTACCCCTTTGTGCCACGCTTCCTTGACACTGTGCTAGACTAGATCTGTAGTTCTGTGAATTCTGGCCATTGTACTCACCTCTATTTCTAGGCGCAGGTGCATTAGCAGATGATGGTGCATTCCCCTTCGGTTTCTGAAATTGTGGCCAATTCGAACCACCTTTTTGCTGCCCAGTCTTATTCTCTGTCTTTGCTTTCTTGTTTCTGTACTCCTCAATGCCTCTCATCTTCTCCTCTTCAACTTGTTTCACATAAACCATCAATGGGGATATGTCCATGTCCCCGATCAGCATTGTCGCTCTTCCCTCTTTATTAGATGCATGACCCAAGTTAGCTACAAACAAACTCATTCCGATCCTTATATCCTTAATCATCTCAAGAGCATAGCGAGACGGTTGGTGAATTTCAACCCATATTCATGAACACTCAAGGAGCCTTATTTCAAAGTAAGGAACTCTCGTACCTTTTCCTTCTTCGGTTCTCGGGGAAAGAACCGCCCGAAGAAAGCCTCTTCAAAACAAGCCCAGCTTGGATGTGGTGCATCTTTATCTCTGCCCTCCTTCCACTGGTTGAACTAAGTCCTAGCCACATTCTTCAGTTAATATGCAGCTAGATCAACCCTTTCAGTACCAACGACATGCATCACCTCAAACACCTTCTTCAACTCTTCCACAAAGTTTTTTCGATCCTCAGTAGTGCTTGAACCAGAAAATTATGGGGGATTTATTCTCACGAATTCATGTATCCTCGAGGTGTTAGTCTCTTCCTGTCGAGCTCGTCTCTGTTGCTTGACTCTGTTAGTCACTGCTTGGCTTAACATCCGGATAGTCTTATCAAACTCAACATTTGTAACTTCCCCTTGAGGTTGCACATTCAAGCACTAGATATCTCTGGCTCTTCAAAATTCCTCCTAGATGGATGACCTCTTGCTGCTTTTCGTGAAGTCATGGTTATCCGAAACACGCGCAAGCACAAATCAGAGAGAGACTTTTAGAGATAAACTCTAACGCACGAAAAGGAATATGAAGGAAGTGATAAATTTCTAAATGTTGTAGCCTCTTAATCATATATGTGGCGCGCTTCAAATCGATGAATAAGACTCTACAGACACAACTTCATAAACTCCCTAGGACTCTTGAACTCTGTACTCTAATACCAAGTTTGTCATGCCACAAGCCTACACCATGACGTGGCCGGCACCCAATGACCATTGTTGTCCTTGAGATAACCATTGGTTTAGCTTACTTAACTCAGCGGAAGACTTAGATCAATGATAAAGCAAGACACATTCTCATAAATAACATAAATCAACGTCTTGGCCAAAATAGCATTTAAGTCTCAAAATATAATATTTGAAATAAAAGAGACTCAACTGAACTAACTGTCTATCCGTCAATGAAGCCTCTAAAAATACTACAATGAATGTTGGGAGAAATCCCACAACATTCTATAAATGAAAGACTGGAAAGAAATAACATGGATCCTCCAAAATTCAAGGAGGCTCACCATTAACCTTGGGTGCTCAAACTGGATCAACGAGGTATTGGATGTTGATCACGATTTCCTGCATTTGCATCATAAGATGATGCAGGTCAACTAGCATCAGTACATTGAACATACGAGTATGCAAGTTGGAATGCTAACAACAACTTAAGCTTGATAAGAATAAGATGAACTTACCTTGGCTCTGCTCAACTCATGAATACTCAACTCAATATAAATAAATAAATAAATATATATATATATATATATATATGTATATATAGACAATATTTCCTGTAAAGAAAATCGTCTTTTGAAATCTTATTGTTGAAAATCTTGAGATAACTTTCATATCCGTATTGTTATTAAAAAATAAAAATTCTTTTGAAAAACAAATTTGCAGTCAAATGATAAGAACATTAATTATGGCAAAAAATGATAGTTTCAAATAATATGGAAGATCTTGTGACTTTCCAAAACAATTTGACTCATTTAGTTTAAATTAAAAGCTCTTTTATTTAAAGCATAGTGTAAGTTACTTCAAATTAAATGATTTTAATCTAATATAAAAAGCCTTATTGTCTCCAACGTAGGA
>NC_028644.1:31914077-31958651 GCF_001406875.1 Solanum pennellii
ATATAACAACTTAGTTCATTACAGAAAATGCAAAAAATAACTCAACTTTACTTATATATGAAAATAATATAGTTCTCTGGGAGATTCTCTAACCAACAACCACCACTATAAGCCTAAGTGGTGATACAACATCTTGTCCACGCTGCCAGAACTGTTCTATACTTAGCCGTCGCATAGAACTGCACAACTTAGTGGATCCAGTAGTTTAACTTACGTGATTACCTAAAAAGTATGACCCATTAATACACATGATGGCTACATGGTTTCCATGGAGACTTGACTTAATATGAACTCATATCCCCACATCGATGCTCAATACTACTCCCTAAATATACTTTAGCTCATACTTTTTAAAATAGCTTCCTTTCTTTAGGTTGAGATAATTTGCTCAACACTTTAGCTTTAAAAATTCTCTTGGGATTGATGTTCCCTTTTCTTTTTCAAAACTCTTTTAGGAATCTTACTTTGATTTAACTTAAATGTGAAAACATTTATAAGCTTTTAGGGAATACTTAG
Source organism: Solanum pennellii (assembly GCF_001406875.1). Taxonomy (NCBI): domain Eukaryota; kingdom Viridiplantae; phylum Streptophyta; class Magnoliopsida; order Solanales; family Solanaceae; genus Solanum; species Solanum pennellii. Next base: position 31,914,594 of record NC_028644.1, read on the forward strand.
TTCACTTATATTACTTTGAAGGAAGATCTTCAACTTTGTACTCTTTACTTGACTTTAAAGTTGAGCCTTGAAACAAAGTCAAAACGTTTAATAAAAGACTCTTCAAAACCCCTGAGAACTTTGTTTTGACTAACTTCTTTACTTTAGACTTGACTCTTAACTTCATAGATTTTGATCTTATCTTCCTTAAATTGGATTATGGATTCAAGGTTATGATTTGTGTTCTTGATCATTCTAAGTGTTTAAAAATCATTTGGAGTACTTATAATCATTGGGAGGTGTTAATATACCTTAGAAGAACTTAAAAGGGCTAAACTACGCAAATTAGGCAAAAAAAAACCCAAACCAAACGCGTTCTGGCGCGCCCCGCCAGCCTCAATTGACAAAGGCCAATTCCTGGCTCATTGGTGGCGAGTCACGCCAGGCCTCAGTGTCAAATACTAGCTTCTGGCACACTGCAGGCGCAACGCGCCTGACCTCCCCAGGTGCGTCTAACGAATTTTTCAACTCGTTTTTCAATCCTTAAACCCTCCAAACCTCCCTAGTTCTTCCACCCAACACTTGGGACTATTGATACACTCAATACCTACTAAATTCAACACAAAAACAACCTAGAGAAACAATAATCAACCCACAATAGGCAGCCAACAATTCAATCAACAAGATTCGATATTTTTCTTCGAGAACTTCAACCTTTAACATGAGATCAACTCTTAGATTTGCTGAATTAAACAAATTGGTGTGTGGGTGAACTAACCCAACACAATTTATCTAACATACCTTAATAGGGATCACCCCCGACGAATTCTACTCGACGATCTTGGGGTTCTTGATGAATTCTTGGATTTTTCTCCCTTTTTCTTCTTCTCTTCTCTTTTCTCACAAGACCTAAACGTGAATACTTTTCTAATACTGACTTAAAGCTTAGTTTTACCCCTAATAAACCTTTAAAATGAATTATGAAATTGTTGGTGAAAAGACAACTTTACCCTTACTAAAATCCGGATTGGGACCTTTCTTAATCTAACAGTCCAACTTCCGATAGGCATATCTCCCTTATACAATATCAAAAAAGTGAAAACTTGACGGTGTTGGAAATATCTCTCCAAGGATTTCCAATCATATAAAGAACTCACACTAACTCATCCTGAGCTAGAAATTATGGCTATTTAAAATTACTAAAAACTCACTTTCTCGACTTAGGAATTTTTTCCAGATTTTTCCTATTCTTTCCAAAAATGATAACTTTTAGTTTCTTAGGTTATTCTTGGTGATTTCACCTTTTGATTAATGTCTCGCTAATGTGTTTTCAAGGGAAAGTAGTTTTTTTTAGTAGATATATTTTCACCCAAAAGAAACTCAATTTATAGGAAAAAAGTTTTTGCAAGAAAAGACTTTAGTTAAATTATATTTATTATAAGTTCAAGAATTAAAAATAAAAACTTATATTTCAAAAATCTCATAACTTAGAATTAAAAGCCTCTTCCGAAAACCCCATAACGTAGATTTAAAAAAAATGAATATACAATTTATATTAATATATTTGGTATATTTCAAAATTTTTAATGGATGCATTTGTTTCAGAATTAATTGAAACACTAACTCTTACAATCCCCCACTTGTTTCAAAAAAAAATTATCTTTGAAAAATCCAAAAAATATTGTGAGAAATTAATCTAGCAACATGATCAATAATGATGTCTTTTGGACTAGAACCATCAGCTAGTGAAGGCTTTCTAAATCATTGATTACTTAGTGAAGGAATATTGACCTAAGTGGTTCATTGAATAAAATAGAAAAATACTCCACGCATATCACTATTTCCGGTTACTATCGAAATCCTTTGACACCTTAAGGCCATGTGTCCTGAATCCTTTCAGTCAAGTGCAATAAGATTTTCCTCTTAAAATCTTATTGAATCTGCCTTCACTTCGCACTTAGTCCGTTGAATTCATCAAGAGTAACTTTGCATACTCCGACCAAATAGTATATGAACTTTATTAAGCGAAATTAATATTATCCTCCTTTACAGCAAAGTATCGGTAAATCTATCAAGAGTATTCCTATACAATCCAATCGAAATCGATTTATATACTTATTAAGAGAATATAATCTCATCATTCTCTTTAGTAAGAATAGCGAAAAAAATTATCAAGAGTTCTTTTACTAACTCCAACTGGTATCGGTCTTTAAATTTATTAAGAGAAAAGAATCTCAATCATGCACATCTACTTTTTTTTCTTTTTTTTGAAAATGGGAATTTTATTGATGTGCTTCACAATTTGTAAGTTTACTTGTTTTTCCCTTTGAACCCAAGATACATCATTAGGCAGGGTTACCATAAATTACAATCAATTTACAACAAGCTTTATTCCCATCCCATTACAAGTTTTTACCACTAACTCTTTGCCTAATCCATTAGACAAAAGATCCACTAAATAAAATCTGAACTTTACATATTGAAGCGATAGCACACCTTCCTCCAATAATCACCTCACACGATTGTGTTTGAGACGAACTTGTCTCGACTTGCCATTGTAGCAATCACTTGAAGCCCGAAACATAGCAGCTTGATTATCACAATAGATAGTTAAAGGTGATACAGGCTTACTCTGCAAAGGAATATCTATCAGCATAGATTGCATCTAATCATCTTCTTCTCCGGTAGAAGACATAGTTATAAATTCTGAATCTATGTTTAAGTGAGTAATACATGTCTGCTTCCTTGATTTCCAAGAGATCGTTGCTCCATCCAAAGTGAAAATCCAAGAAGTAATAGATTTAGAGTCATTCATATCAAAATTCCCAGTAGCATCGCTATAGACTTTAAGAACAGCTATCAATGTATAATAATGTAGGTCAACATTAAATGTACCCTTTAGGTCTCTTAAAACACGAATGAAGGCATTCTAATGTTCAACTTCGGGATTACTAGTAAACTTCCTCAAAGTTCCTACTGTTTAACCGATATTTGTCCTGGTACAACGCAAGGCATACATAAGACTCCCAACATTTTGAGAATATGTCAGCTGATCAAGAACATCACTAGATTTTAGCATTAATTTGATGCTAATATCAAATGGTGTAGGAGAAGGTTTGTCATCAAAGTGAACAAACCACTTTAGAACTTTCCAATATAAATTGATTAAGAGTCAGACTATTCACTGATCTCGTGATTTTAATACCCAAAATTAAATTAGCTTTTGCAAGATCTTTCATTTCAAATTGAGAAACTAGAAAAGATTTTGTTCTTTGACTCTTTCAATATCAGTTCCAAAGATCAATATATCATCATTATAAAGACATATTATAACACCATATTTGTTTTGAAATTTACTAAATGTGCAAATATCACCACCATTGTTTGAGTAGCAATAAGAAATCATTAATTGTCTAAATTTCTCATTCCATTGTTTTGGAACTTGTTTTAATATATAAAGAGATTTAAGAAGCTTACAAACTTTGTGTTCTTGACCAGGAATGACAAATCCATTTGGTTGTTTCACGTAAACTTCTTCATCTAGGTCACCATTTAGAAATGAAGTTTTCACATATATTTGATGTATTACCAGACTATAAATTGCGGCTAAAGTAATCAAGAGTTGAATAGAAGTCATTCGAGCTACAGGTGCAAAGGTGTCAAAATAATCAATATCATTGAATTGAGTAAAACCTTTTGCTACCAAGAGAGCTTTGTACTTATCTAAGATACCATCAAATTTTGATTTCTTTCTAAAGATCCATCTACAAGCAATAGACTTACATCCATGAGAGATGTCTTATTAAATCCATGAATTGTTTGACATAATAGAGTGCATTTCATCATCAATAGCTTTGCGCCAGAAAGGAGTATCATGGGAATACATTGCTTCAGCATAACTTTCTGGATCTTTTTCAACTAATAGACTTGAAATTAGGTCCTTCCAAAGGTTCAACTCTTTTTATTTTAAGAGGATATATAGAAGAACTTGTATCTTGTTCCAAAGAATCTTTTCTTATGAAATATATGCGTTGGGTCTTAAAAGGTGTGAATGGAAAATGAAGAGTTACAAATTTTATGAAGAGTTGTGACTTTTATAAAGAGTTGTTACTTTTGTGAAAGGTTGCAACTTTTATGAAAAGTTGTGACTTTTATGAAAGGTTGTGATCTCTCCTAAAGATTGTGACTTTTCCATACGTTTTTTACCTTTCCGGTAAGGCACAATAAGAATCTTTTCACACTACCCTTTGTTTTCTATAAATTGTGGGATTTCCTTTCATTTTGACACCCAATTTCTGGACTTCTTCTACTACTACTAAATATTGTATTATAAGTGTACTTTACTATCTTCGAGTGGCTCATTTACACCAGCATTTTGGGTATCAATACATTGGTGATTGAGGTCATTCTATCATGGGAGGACATATTTACACCAGGAATTTTTCTTATTATTTAATCTAAGGAGGAAAACAGTTTCAATGGTTAACAATTCATGTAAAAGTTCTGCAAATTGTATGGTTTTGGAATGAATTTTCATTGGTAAATAGTGTTGCCTTTAAAAGTCACTAATTTGCAAAACGAGATATGCATATTTTTGTTTGATAAAATAGTAAGTCAAAAATGTAATAGTTGGAAGACTACTTAAAAAGAAAAACAATTTTATATGTTAATCTATGAATATGCTTTATTCTGTTTGGATAAAAAAAACGAAGTTTTGTACTCCTTGTGAATTTAATTATGTCTGATTGTTTCGGACTAAAACATTTTGTAGTTTTCTACTCTAAATAAATTGGACTATGCAATTGATTTGAAGAATATGAAAACTTCACCTACTAAGTCTATGTTGTACTTTTGATTTTCTATGAAGTTCACTCTTATATAGAAACAATCTAAATACTAAGTGGTATGTCTATTTGTGGTAGAGGAAAAAGACTGGTGACTTAGAATTTGTGAGTTTGTGCCTCTATCGAATAAACTTTGACACTATGTAAACATAAAATTAGACTTGGTGTCTAATTTAATTTTGGAGCAAAAAATATGAAATTTAATGATACTTTTGTATTATGTTAGACCCACAAAATTCTTGGAATATATCCAGTATTGTGGTTGTTGAGTTTCTTTATTACTAGTATATGGTGTGACCAGTATGAAACTACCAAATTATATATTTACTTGTTCAAAATAATTGTGTTCTTTTATGAAAAAGTGTCACTTAAAATGTTGTGATTTTTCATGAAAAGATATGTTTTTGTTGTAATAAAAGTATTTGTATAGACATGAATATTGGTGAACAGGCATTTTTTATGTTTTGTAAAAGAAACATTTGGACTATGTTGCCTTTATTTGGACTCAATGAAACGTTGTTCATGGGTAGTTCTATAACAATCAAATTGAAAGTTATGAAAAGGTCTTCTTGAAAATGACATTTGACAAGGTGATGACTCTATACAATGTTTGTATTACACAAAATTGTAAAAAATAGAAACAAAATATTAGTGAGAAAAAAGCTACCTCGCGGAGATCTTTTCGGACTAAATAATTTTATTTGTTCTTACTTTCTTGAGTCAAAGTTTGTGACATGAAAACTTAACGAATGTCACTTACAGAACCTAGTTAGGAAAACTAATCAACTTAGAAATTTGTCTAACTTTGAGTGCGATAAATAAAAAAGTCATGTTTGTGTGGAATCCTAAGTATTGTGAGCATTCTTATAAATCTATTGATAGGAATTTTAATCCCTTAGAGTTGATTTACACTGACATTTGTGATATGATGTCAACAGTATATCATGGTGGAAAAAATATCTCATAACTTTCATTGACAATTGTATTAGAAATGACTACATCTATTTGTTTAAACGGTAAGGATGAAGCAACAGAAATGTCTAGACAATATAATATCGAAAGTTAAATCAATTGGGAAAAACACAAGAAGTGATGAGAATGGAGAGTATAAATCTCCTTGTGTAGAAACATGTTTGGAAAGTGGAATTATCCATCAAACTGCTGTCCTATTCACCTCAATCTAATGAAAAACCAAACGTTGAAAGAAATGATGAATGTATTGTTTATAAGTTCGGGTTTACCACAAAACTTATGTAAATGAACAATCCTTACTGCAAAAGGGAACAATAACAATTTGTATTTTTAAAAAAAAAGCAATTTCGTTTGTTCAGGACACAATCTATTCCATATGAGAAATGAAAAGGAAGGAATTCCAACTTGAAATATTTCAAAGTTGGGGGTGTCTATTCAAAGTCCAAGTTCATATTCCTAAAATTATTAAAATAGGACCTAAGACCGTGGACTATAAACTTAGACTTGTACTTAATAAAAAAGGAGAATGTACTTAATAAAAAGATTCAGAGGCATAGTAAATGTCATGTGACATTTACTTCCTTCGAATATGATTTTGTAACATTTTATGTATCTTTTGTAGACTTATCCTTTTGGAAATATGCTGTCAATAGTGAGATTGATGCAATCGTGAGCAACCATATTTGAAGTTAATTGATCTTCTTCTAGAAAATAAACATTTGGGTCAAAGTGAAACGTCAGAAGGAAAATGAAAGTCAATATAGAACTATTGACAAATACAAAGCAAAAAATCTTGTCAAAGGTTGTGGACAAAAATAAGGTTTTGATATTGTCAATAGATGTTCGTCAGTAACTAGAATTACATTCATTCGGATGTTAATTGTGTTAGCTGTGGTATATGACCTCCAAATTCAACAAATGAATCTGAAAACAACTCTCTTGAAGTGAGAATTGGAGGAAGAAATGTACATGGAACAGCCTGAGGGTTTTGTGGTTCCTGGTAAAGAAAATAAAGTGTGTGAACTTTTTAAGTCGCTTTATGGACTAAAACCAGCACCCAAACAATGAAATAAGAAATTTGACCAAACCATGTTGGCAAATGGATTTAAGAATGGTGGAGGTGATAAATTTGTTCTCGTTAAAATCACAAGGTCATTGTTTGTTTGTATATTGGTGACATGTTGATCATCAATAGAGACACTAATGATATAAATGCTACTAAATGTATGCTAGAAAGCAAGTTTGGAATAAAATATCTTGGAGTTGCTGATGCGATCTTAGGTATCAGATCCTTAGAACTCCATAATGTTTAGCATTTTCAGGGTCTCATTACATTGAAAAGGTACTTGACTAGTTGAAATATTTGGATTTCAATCTTGTCAAATATCCAATAAATGTGAGCTTTGCATTTTAAAAGAGTGAAGGCGAAGTGACTCATAATTAGATTGTGCTAGAGTATTGGGAATTATGATGTATATCACGAAGTGTGTACAATCAAATATATCATTTTCTATTAATGAACTAATTTGGTTCACGAGTGATCCCAATTGAACTCATTAGATGGCAATAAATAGAGTTTTGGAGTATTTAAAGATACTTAAAACTATGTGTTGCATTATAACAATATCCAGTAGTATTGAAAGGATATAGCGATGCAAATTAGATCACCGAATAAATGAAGTAAAATCCACGAGTGGATATGTATTTACTCTTGGTAGAGGAGCAGTCTCTTGGAAATATTTCAAAAGATACATGTATCGCTAGCTCTAAAATGATCTTTGAGTTAGTTGCTCTAGATAAGGTCGGTGAATAAGTTCAAAGACTCAGGAATTTATTGATAGATATTTTTTTGTCCCAAACCCTTGGCATTAGTATGAATACATTTTCATAGTCAAGTTGCAAAAGGTAAGGCATGGAGCATGATGTATAATGAAAAGTCTCGTCATATAGGACATAGACATAATACTGTTAGAAAATTACTCTCTAGTGGAATTATCAGAATTGACTATGTAAAGTCAAAGGATAATGTGTCGGATCCACTTTCAAAAAAATCCTAACTATATAGAAAGTTTAAAGATAATCTAAAGGAATGGATTTACGGCATAGGACAAGTCATCATGATGGTAACTCTATCTAGCAGACTGAGAGCCTAAGATCTAGATTTAAGGAGAAAACAAGGTTGTGACTAACGGTTTTGCATTGTCAATGAACTCAATCAATTCTCATGATGAAGACAATGCCCAGGAACAAGGATACAACATTAAGGCTTATTAATGATTTGCTAAGTTTGGCAGATAATTGACCAAATAGTGTAAACGTGATAATATGGTTAGAAATCACCTATCTGAGTGTGAAGTGTAAGCCGCTTCAAAGAAAATTATCATCAAAAGTATATTATTTATACACTCATGAAACCAGGAGGTGTTCATGGCTGAAACGAACACAACTGTAAGAACCATAAACGGTAAAGGGTTATTGTGTGACATATGGTTGTCTAGGAATACACCAAATCTTGACGGTGCAAAGATACTGCATCTATTGATTGACCGAGTATATCCGACATATGTTCACTACGAAAAGTTCAAGGAAAAACCTACTTATCCAGATGTAATTAATTCTTGCTTGTAAAGTACACATACTTGTCAATTTCTTTGTCTTAGATTCAATCCCCATTCATGCGGGGGATTGTTGGGTTTAAAATATGTAAATGGAAAATGAAGAGTTGTGACTTTTATGAAGAGTTGCGACTTTTGTGAAAGGTTGTGACTTTTATGAACAGTTGCGACTTTATGAAAAATTTTGAATTTTATGAAGTTGTGACTTTTATTAAAGGATGTGATCTTTCCTAAAGATTGTGACAAGGTTTGTGACCTTTTTGCTAAGGCACAATAAGAACATTTTCACACTACCCTTTGTTTTCTATAAATTGAAGGATTTCCTCTCATTTTAAGAACCAATTTCTAGACTTCTTCTACTACTACTAAATCTAGTATTCTAAGTGTATTTTACTGCCGTTGAGTGGCTCGCTGACACCAGCGTCTTGGGTATCAATACACTGGTGCTTGAGACCATTATATCCTGGGAGGACATAATCAAACCTCGTATACTAGAGGGGAATAATTTCCTTAACGGCACATTGTGCATTCAGTGGGCTTGATCTTCTTTCAGTTTTTTCAGATTATGTTTTGTTCTAACTATGTTAGTAATACAAGATGAACAACAATATGCTCCGGAAGGTTAGCATGCAACGATTCATTAATTGTGTGAGGGCTTGGAGTATCAATGTTCAAAAATCTATAAGCCTTATTGGTTTGTGAAAAACTAATAAATACACAATTTACTCATCTATAGACAATCTTAGTCAAATGTTGATCTAGTAATTTAACATGAGTCAAACAACCTCATAGTTTAAAATAATTTATATTTGGCTTTCGATTCTTCCAAAGTTCATATGGAGATGAATAATGTTTCTTGCAAGGAATTCTATCCAAAATATGATATGCAGAAAATAAGGTTTTAGTCCACAAACTTTCAGTGATACCAGATCCATAAAGCATAGAGTTAACCATTTTGATGAAAGTTCTATTTTTTCTTTCCTCTACACCTTTTTATTGTGGTGTATAATACATAGTCAATTGTTTATCAATGCCTTGTTTTTCACAAAAATCAATAAGACTCTCCACCTCTGTCATATCTAATTGATTTAATCTTCAAAACAATTTTCAACTTCCGCTTTATATGTTTTATATGCCTCGTATTTTAAATTTAATGGAAAGAAATATGTATACCGAGTAATCGTCAATGAAAGTGATAAAACATCTCTTTCCATGACGAGCTAAACAATCCATCTCACAAATATTAGTAAGTATTAACTCCAAAAGTGTGGATATGCTTTCAACAGACATAAAAGATCTCTTTGTTATTTTACATTTACTACAAGTAACACACTTAGCAGTATGATCCTTTCCACAGTCTTTAATTAATCCATTTTCACCATAAGTTGAATGTATTTAAAATTCACATGAACAAGACGTTCATGCCATAAATCTAAAGACTCCAACACATAAGCAGAAATATTTTCGTTTTGAGTTTAAACATTCCATTTGTAGCACAACCTTTCCCAACAAACATGCCTTGTTTAGACAAAGTAAATTTAATTGCCTCAAAAATCATTTTAAAATCAAGCGTCGAAAGAAGCTTACCTGACACCAAGTTCTTTCGAATATTAGGAACATGCAATACGTATATCAATGTGACCATCTTTTCGGAAGTGAATTTCAGTTCAACGGTTCCTTTTCCGACAACCTTAGCAGAGGATGAGTTTCCCATATGCAAAATTATCGCGCCCCTCCCCCCTAACTGATTCATAGGTCATGAAAGAATTTCAATTATATGATATATGACGAGTTGCACCAATGTCTATCCACCATTCCACATGATCTCTTGCCACAAATGCTTTTGTGACCATTGCAACCAGTTCATTTTTTGTTTTGCTATTTGCCTTTTCTTTCTTCTTTTCAACTTTAAGAATTTTACAATCACGTGCATAGTGACCAATTTTATGACAATGATAACATTCATTCGATTTAGAATTAGAATTAGTACACTTGAAATTTTTACTATTCTTTGCCTTCAAAAAGTTATTATCGGCAGGTTCCTCTTGATCGATTTTTCTGTAACAACATGAGCTTTTATGATGGGTTCCTTCAGGATGTTATTGTCACGATATCGTGTCTCTTGTTCAATTTGCAAGTTCTGCAATAATTGTTCAAGAGTCAAATCTTCCTTCTTGTGTAAAAGTTTGTTTCTGTACTCTTTTCAAGATGGAAGAAGTTTTGAAACGGTGAACCAACATAAGAGTTTTCATCGAGATCAATTCAAGATATAGCAATTTTATTGTATATAAGTTGAAATTTTGGTAATTGACTTGTAATCAACCATTAACTCCATATAACTTGAAATGAAAAATTTCTTTGAACTTGTCACTCTGTTAAATGAAAAGCTTTAAGAGTATCCCAAATCTCCTTAGCAAATGTGCACTTAATATAATATTGATCATAATATATATTGGACATTCCTCCAAGAGTACAATTCTTGCATAAGTAATCATCATCTAGACATTTGTCAATTTGTTCTTAAATTAAATTAGCCTCGTCTGTTGCTACCTCAGAACTAGGAGCCTCAGGACAAGGTTTCTCAAGAACATATGCCAACTTTAATCGTCTTAAAAAGAATTCCAATTTTCCACGCCATGTAGGAAAGTCCTTGCCATGAAATATTTCAAAATTAGAATTAGGCAAATTTGGAACACTGTTTGGTATTGATGTGGATGCCATAGAGACAACTATCTTCAAATTGTTATTACAACTGAACAAGAATGATAAAAATACAAGGAATCCAAAATCAAACTTGTTTGTCTTAGACGCACGTTAATCATTTCTTGAATATAGTTGGTTTCTCTCCCATGAGCAACCGGAATAAGAAATAACATCTCTATCTTCGGGATTCAACTAAGCCACACAACAAGTAGCATTCAAGAATATTGTTCTTCTATCTTGAATTGGTATTTCACCTTTTGATTAACGTCTCACAAATGTATTTTAAAGGGAAAGTAGTTTCTTTTTAAGTGCATATCTATACAACCAAAGATACTAAACTTATAGGACAAAAGATTTTGCAAGTAAAGACTTTAATTAAATTGTATTTATTATAGGTTCATGAATTAATAAGAAAAGGTTATCTTTCAAAAATCTCATAACGTAGAATCAAAAAGCCTCTTCCAAAAACCCATAATGTAGACTTAAAACGAAAATGAATGTTACAATTTACACTCATGTATTTTGTATATTTCAAAACTCTTAACAGATAAATTTGTTTCAAAATTAATTGAAACTTAACTCTTCCATAAAGAATGTTGAAGTTTTCATAATTTGAAGAAATTTCAAGTGGGTCTTGTTGAGTTAGGTTGAGTTCGCACTCAAATGATATTGAGCTTTGGTATCTAGTTCAGAGGAAAATAACTCTAGAAATTTGAGGTAATCTCGGAAAGAATTAAAGAAGTTTGAAATTTGGGATTTGTTAATGATCTAATGTGTTATTGGTGTTATTAAGAAAGAAGAGGCAAAAAGAGTACATTTGATCCAAAAATTCCAATTGAAAAGTGTTAAAAGTTGTTTGAGATGTAAAAAATGGTTCTGCAAAACCAGAGTTAAATGACACGGATAAATTTTTTTTTAACAGCAATGGCATACATAACCCAAATTTTTAACAAATGACATGATTAATCTTTTTCTAAAGTTCGATGACATATTTGAGTCTTTTCCCTTTAAACAACAAAACAATTTAAGGATTTTCACTCATTTTATATACAAAGACTACTAGTATTAATATAAAACTCTCAAAACTTTTTGCAAACTTCATATCAACTTTTCAAAGTCGTCACATACTTATTCTACCATTCAGCTACAATGTTAGATGGTCAGATTTGCCATAACATTATCTATCTACGTAAGATATTTCTTCTTTTTTATTGTTCTTGGTTACTCGATCCTTCACTTATTTCATTGGGATCACCACATCTGATGCAATTTGAAGAGAGGTTGCTTCCTGAATTGAAATGCAAATGCCTAATTCGGGATTTGCATATCACGGATTTTATTTCAATAGAGCAACAAACCTGTTGGGAGTCTGACCTCATGCGGAGACACTCAACATAAATATGGAAACTACATCGGTAACTCCGTCCAACTTTTGCTCTTTTATTTGCACATTCATTTTAGGAAGTTTTAACATTGCTCCCATCCCAAAATTAACAGTTTTTCAAAGGGATGCAAACAATATTGTACACAGGATTTTTTTAAAGCAGTGTCGACAAATGAACAAAGCACTATAACATCATAATAAGAAAAGAAAAAAAGAAAATTCAAACTACATGATTGAACATATTGAAGTACTCCCTCAATTCCTTTTTACTAGTCCAATGTCCAAAATGTTTTTCCTTTTATTTGTTTATTTTAACAAATTTACTGATTCTTTTTTCAATTTTAGACCTTTATTATTGAATTATTTCCCAAAAAAATTTGGAATACATTACTAAGTAATCTAAGTTAGATTTCAAATCCAAATTAATATATGCAACTGTGTAAAATAAGTACATCATAAATGATTTTTCAAAAGGAGTACTTAATTTATACTAGACTAGTAAAAGGAAAGAGAGAATACATTATCACAACTCGGCTATTATTGATGTAATCTCAATAGTCTAATTAAAAATGTAAATTAATATTTTTTCCTTTATATAAGGCATCAGACAATAACTCGAAAACTCAAAATTAATTTTATTTCCAAGAAATAAGATGCAAGAATAAAAAAGCAAAAAACATAAAATTTAAACAACATATAATATGTCGATCCCCAAATAGTGCAAATTGCAGAGAATGTAAGTACTTGTACCAGACACTTGTACTGTAAATCATTGTTTTGTAACTTTTGTACATTATGATTTTGATTTGACTATATTCTCTCTCCAGTTGGATCTTGATCAATGCACATTTGAGTTAAGATATTTGGCCAAAGAAACATGATATTTATTTCCTGTCAAGCGTCAGGTTTTCCAACTTCAAGAATGTTAAGATTGTCAACTCTTCTAATATACATTTGAAAGAGCATTTTGAATGGGATTACGATGAACTTTTCAAAGTTTCTACTAAAGAATACAAAGATTTTGGAAGTCATTTCTAATTATATCAAGGAGAGAAACGTGCAAGAGTTGTTCAAAATTTATAGTTTTATTACTAATTAAATTTCTTTCAATGATTTTACAAATAATTTTTTATGAAAAACCTATAATATATAGAAATTATATTACGATTTTTATTTGAGATAAGTATTGATAATCTACAACAAAGGAAAAAAGTATTATAATTACTATTTGAGAAATATCATTACACCAATAGTAATAAAAAAATGACTATCCAAGTATAAATAATCTAATATCATACTATAAAATTTGACCCCCCCCCCCCCAAAACCCTAAAATAAAATAATCAATAAACTTACAAATATTATAGTATAAACATCACTCTTTCATGAATAAAAATAAAATTACTTTCAAATAGTTAAACAAAATATGATAATTTTGAGACATATGACAAAACCATGAAGACCAATGATAAGTAAAAAAATAAACTTTCACTACATATTTTTAAAAGAAATTTTACGTAATATATAATTACCTTTATAGTGTTACCAAATAGTAAATATGTGATACTACATTTGTTGTTTGAGTTACTCTCAATCTTGTTATCTTTATAGATTAAAAAGTTACGTATCACTCATTTTATTCAAGAATTATCAAGGTCAACAATGTTAATTAAAGATTTTAACACATAATTTGTTTAAGATCTGTTAGATGAGTCCCCAGCCTTAGGCGTTAGGCGTGCTTAGGGCGTACAGTCGGGCACTTAGGGCATAAGTCTTGTAGAACTAAGTCCCACACTCGAGTCTCAAGGCGTTTTGCTAGAGCCCCGCCCAGGGCGAGTCCCAGAAGAATTTTTTAAAATACTTCTTTGAAGATAAAGTTTTCCATGACAAGATCGCAGATATTTTGTTTTCGTGTACATGAAATGTTATCTTTGCCCTTATGACATTCCAAATTTTATGGTTGCTTGGTTTCCGATGAAACATTTCTATAAGTTGTACTTGTGTTTCTGAATTTGTACATAGGCTTGTTTCCCTAGATCAACAAGCCACACTTTTCGCCTGATTATTAGGCTCATTCAATTATGTTTTGTCTACAACAAGGTATTATTACTGGGAGGTGGTACTTGTTGAGTTTAGAAAAATGTGAATGGGAAAAGAGAAGAGAAAAAATGGAAAAGTGAGGGAACCAATTTTGGAGGAAAATGAAAAGTCATTTGCAAAGTGCAAATGAAGAGTCATTTCTCCAATATTGGTAGAAGAAAGGAAATTGTTGTCCTTACATTAGGAAATAATTCCTATACTTCTTAAAGGGTTAAGAAGAAGGTGTCCCCTCGCATCGTCTTCGTAGCTCAGCTTCGGATTTGGATGTGATTGATTGATAAATTTTTTGGACAAAATTTGTTTAATCAATTTTTTTTAATTGAATAAATCCTATTAATCAATTACTTTTCTCTTATAAATTAATTCAGTATGTTAATTAAATAAAAGAATTAAGTTTGATACAACGGAATTTATTTGAAATTCGCGTATAACGATAATAATGATTTGATTTTTGAAAATTTTTTATTTTCCCAAAAGACACATCTTTTCGAAAAGTCGTTATTTTTCCAAAAAGACAACTTTCTGGGAAAAAAAGGGTCTGAATAGACACGTTTCTTGCTAAAAATGTCTATAAAACGGAAGACTTTTTCATTTTTTAAACAGTGAAAATTTTTTCTATATACATATATTTTCTCTCATAAGAAAATTGTCAATCGACTAAATATATGTGTGCTGGTTACATTCTTACGTTTGCTGAAGTTATTGAAGTTTGAGGTACCGCTACTTCTTTAACAGGTCAATCTGTTTTATTTTTGGAGAAATTAATTTGCAAACTCGGGTACAGTGAGGAGATTAAATTTCTTAAGGAAACACAGTGGATTCTGTGAACTCGAATTTTTTAGTTTTCTGTCTATTTCATCTTCTTTTTGTTTCTGTAATAATTTTTACTATCCTTAGTACAGGTTATAACAATCTTAAGAAATTTAATAGTTTCTGTATTTGAGGTTTCTGGAGATTAAAACCTTTATGATTTTCTACTCTGCTTGAATTTTTAAAATTCATTCTATTAACGATTAAAAGAACATAAAAACTTTATCATTAAATCAGAAATAGGCTAAGTAAGAATTTTTTCTTTACTGTTAGTATATGACATACTAAATTTTTCTGCCATTTGTGAAAGAAAAAATGACTAATTCAAGTCAAGTAAATGTTGAAACAGTGAGTGTTGCAACAGTAAGTGCTGCAACAACATCGGTTGCACAAAATCGTTCAACTGTTGCCCTAACATCGGCTGAGAAACCTACAAAGTTTTCTGGAGTAAATTTCAAGAGATGACAGTAGAAGATGTTCTTTTCTCTCACTACATTAAGTCTGCAAACGTTCATTAATAAGAATGTTCTTGTTATGTCGGATGAAACTCCGCCTGAAGAACGATTCTTGTTAACAAAAGCATGGACACATTCAGGTTTTTTGTGTAAAAATTATATTCTAAGTGGACTGCAAGATGATCTGTACAATGTGTCTAGTATTGTCAAGACCTCAAAAGAACTCTTGGATTCTTTAGAAAAAGAAGTACAAAATAGAGGATTCCGGAATGAAGAAGTTCATTGTGGCAAATTTTCTGGACTATAAGATGATAGATAGTAAGACCATCGTCACCCAAGTTCAAGAACTGCACGTCATAATTCATGATCTCCTTGCTGAAGATATAAATTTATTTAATGCTATTTTGAAAATATTAAGTTTATTTTTAATACTCACATAATCTTTAATTTAGGATTGATTGTGAATGATGCTTTTCAAGTGGCTGCCATTATTGAGAAGTTACCTCCATTGTGGAAGGAATTCAAAAATTACTTGAAACATAAACACAAGGAGATAATTGTTGAAGATCTCATAGTACGGTTGAGAATCGAGAAGGATAACAAAGCTGCAAAAAGAGGTCACGTGGTAATTCAGCAATATCTAGAGTAAATATTGTTGAAGAAGATCCCACAAAATTAAAGAAAAGAAAGAAAGCATCTGGTCCGAAAAGCAATCCTCCTAAGAAGAAATACAATGGAAGCTGCTTCAATTGTGGTAAACGTGGTCATAAGGCTACTGAATGTTGAGGTCCCAATAAGGACAAAAAGAAGAAGGATCAAGCAAATTTGGCTGAATCCAAAGGAGAAATGGACGATCTCTCTGCAATGCTTTCAAAATATTACTTGGTTGGAAATACAAGAGAATGGTGGATAGAATTTGGTGCTTCATGTCATGTTTGTGCCAACAAAGTATTTTCATTATATACTCCAACACCTACAGACAAGAAGTTGTTTATGGAAAACTCTGTTGCTGCAAAGGTGGAAGGAACTGACAAGGTCATATTAAAGATGACATCAAGCAAAGTGGTGACTTTGAACAGGGTCTCATATGTTCCGGAATTGCGCAAGAACTTAGTTTACAGTCCAGTTCTGACTAAGAATGGATACAAATGTGTATTTGTTTCTAATAAAGTAGTAGTGAGTAAGAATGAAATGTATGTAGGAAAAGGTTACCTCAGTGATTGTCTTTTCAAACTCAATGTAATTGCAGTTGATATAAATAAAATTTATGCTTCTTATTACTTGCTTGAGTCTAAATGTTATGGCATGAACAATTGGGACACGTTAATAACAAAACCTTGCGAAAACTGATTAACTTAAATGTTTTGCCTAAATTTGAGTGTCATAAATCAAAATGTCATGTTTACGTTGAATCTAAGTATGCTAAGCATCCTTATAAATTTGTTGAAAGGGATTCAAATCCCTTAGAACTGGTTCACACAAACATTTGTGACAAGAAGTCAACACCATACATGGTGGGGAAAAGTATTTCATAACTTTTATTGTCGATTGTACAAGATATTGTTATGTTTATTTGCTAAATGGTAAGGATGAAGCAATAGATGCATTTAGACAATATAAAACTAAAGTTGAAAATCAGTTGGATAGAAAAATCATAATGATCAAAAGTGACAGAGGCGGAGAATATGAGTCAGAAATATATTTGGAAAATGGAATAATCCATCAAAATATTGCTCCTTACACTCCTCAATCTAATGGGATTGCGGAAAGGAAAAATCAAACTTCAAAGGAAATGATGAATGTCTTACTTATAAGTTCAGGTTTACCACAAAACTTGTAGGGGGAATCTATCCTTACAGCAAATTGAATACTCAATAGAGTGTCTCACACGAAGACACATGTTATTCCATATGAGAAATGGAAAGGTAGAAAACTCAACTTGAAATATTTCAAAGTGTGGGGTTGTCTAGCCAAAGTCCAGGTTCCTATTCCTAAGAGGGTGAAAATAGGGCCTAAGAATGTGGGTTGTGTATTCATTGGATATGCCACAAACAGTAAGGCATATCGATTTTTGGTTCATAAGTCTGAACATCCAAATATTCATGATAATACGGTAATGGAATTAGATAATCCTGAATTTTTTGAACATATCTATCCGTATAAAACTATACTTGAGTCATCTAGTGGGGGTCTAAACAACCCCAAGAAGAACCAAAAGAGAATGAAACCAATGAAGAGAGTCCAAGGCGTGGTAAACTTCAAAGAAAAGCTACTTCACTTGGATTTGATTTTGTAATATTCCTTCTTGAAAGTGAGTCTCAAACATTCAAGTAAGCAATGTTGTCTAGCGACAACCTATTGGAAAGAGGGTGTCAATAGTGAGGTTGAATCAATCCTAAGCAATCATACCTGAGAGTTGGTTGATCTTCCTCCAGGGAACAAACCCTTGGGTTCAAAATAGATATTTAAAAGGAAGATGAAAGATGATGGAACTTTGACAAATATAAAGCAAGACTTGTTGTCAAAGGCTTTAGACAAAAAGAAGGTCTTGATTATTTTTGTCAATGCTCGCCAGTGACTAGGATTACATCAATTTGGATGTTAATTTCCCTAGCTAGAGTATATAATTTTGAAATCCATCAAATGGATGTGAAAACCGCCTTCTTAAATGGAGAGCTGGAGGAAGAAATTTACATGGAACAACCTGAGGGTTTTGTAGTTCCTGGTTAAGAAAAGAAAGTGTGCAAACTTATTGAGTCACTTTATAGACTAAAACAAGGACCGAAACAATGGCATGCAAAGTTTGATCAAACCATGTTGCAAATGGATTTAAGATCAATGAATGTGATAAATGTGTTGACATTAAAGATACTCCGATTCAGGAAGTCATCATATGCCTATATGTGGATGACATGATGATAATGAGCAAAGACATTGTCAATATAAAATCTACTAAGTGTATCTCACTAGTAAGTTTGATATGAATGATCAAGGAGTTGCTGACGTGATATTGGGAATTAAGATTCTCAAAACTCCTAATGGTATAGCATTGTCTCAAACTCATTATATTCAAAAGGTACTTGAAAAATTCAAGTACTTGAATTTCAAAAGGTCAAAGATCCCAATTGATGTGAACCTCCATCTGCCAGAGTGTTGGGAAATTTGATGTATGTCATGAATTGTACACGATCAGTAAACAGATTCGATGCACAAGTAATCCCAATCAAAATCATTGATTGGAAATAAAGAGAGTTTTTGGATACTTAGATGATACTCAAAATTATGCTTTTCTTTAAAACAAATATCCAGCAGTTCTTGAACGATATAGTGATGCAAATTGGATTACTGGGTCAACTAAAACAAAATACACAAGTAGATACGTTTTCACAATTGGTGGAAGAGCAATATCTTGGAAATCATCCAAATAAACATATATAGCTCGCTCTACAATGGAGTCTGAATTCATCTCCTTAGACAAGAAAGGTGAAGAAGTTGAATAGTTCCAGAATTTCTTAGAAAATATTCCATTTTGGCCCAAACCAATGGCCCCTATATGCATACATTGTGATAGTCAAGCTGCAATAGGAAGGGCTGGAAGCGTTATGTTAGACAACTACTATCTAGTAGAATTATCACAATTGACTATGTAAAGTCAAAGGATAATGTGTTGGATCCACTTACAAAAGGCCTAACTAGAGAGGGAGTTAAGAAATCATCAACAGGTATGGGACTATGGCCTAAACAAGTCATCGTGGCGATAACTCTACCTAGAAGACTGGAGATCCCAAGATCTAGGTTCAAGGAGATAAAGCAAAAACATTGATGACGGTTCAACACTGTCAAAAATTATTTTATTGTCCGTTCTCATGATGAAACAATGTTCAGTAACCAGGATAAATGCATAAGGACTTTTTAACAGTTTCTAAGTTTGATACAAGGTATATCAAATAGTGTATCTATGGGATAGCACATTTAGAATCCACATATGTGAGTATGAAGTGTAAGCCACTTCAAGGAGAATCCAGTAAGTCAGTTCTCTAAGAATTTACTAACCGAGATGTGTTCATGGCTGAAACGAATCAAATAATCACAACTAAGAACATTTCAAGGGTTGATTGTGTGACTTATGTTTCTAGGTATACACCAAAGATCGACGCTTCAAAGATATCAAATCTATCGATTGACCGAGTATATCCGATATATGTTCACTATGAAAATTTTAAAGGGAAACTTACTTATCCAGATGTGATTAACCCTTACATACAAAAAACACAAGTTATTCGTTCATATGTTTTAACAATAGGCATTCTTCATTAATGTGGGGGATTGTTGGGCTTAGCAAAGTGCTAATAAGAAAAGAGAAAAAAAATGGAAAAGTGAGGGAACCAATTTTGGAGGGTAAATGAAAAGTCATTTGCAAAGTGCAAATGAAAAGTCATTTCTCCCATATTGGTAGAAGAAAGGAAATTGTTGTCCTTGTATTAAAAAAAATTCCTATACTTCTTAAAGGGTTAAGAAGAAGGTGCCTCCTTGCGCCGTCATCGTTGCTCGCTCGGCGTCGGCTTCAGCTTTGGATTCAGATTCGGCTTCGGTTTTGAATTTGGCAAATGATGTGATTGATTGATAAATTTTTTAGACAAAATTTATTTAATCAGTTTTTGTTAATCGAATAAATCATGTTAATCAATTTCTTTTCTCTTATAAATTAATTCAGAATGTTAGTTAAATAACATAATTCATTTTGGCGCAACGGAATTTATTTGAAATTCGTGTGCAACGGTAATAACGATCTGATTTCCGAGAAGTCGTTATTTTCTCAAAATAACACATATTTCCGAAAAAAGTCGTTATTTTTCTCAAAAGGCACAACTTTCTGGAAAAAACAGGTCTGAATAGACATACTTATTACTGAAAATAGCTATAAAAAGGAAGTCTTTTTTGTTTTTCAAACACTGAAAATTTTTCCTATCTACATACATTTTATCTCATAAACAGATTGTCGATTGACTGAGTCTGTGTGTGCTTGTTAATGTTCTTATGTTCGCTGTTTGAGGTACTGCTACTTCTTTAACAGGTTAATCCATTTTATCTAAGGAGAAATTAATCTGCAACCTCGGGTACAGTGAGGGGATTAAATTTCCTAATGAAACACAGTGTTTTCTGTAGACTCGGATTTTATAGTATTCTGTCTATTTCATCTTCTTTCTATTTATGTAATAACTTTTACTAACCTTAATACAGGTTATAACAATACCTTATAGACATTTTGAGGGAAGAAAGAGGTTTGTATTGTTTGTTTATCTCAAAGAGGCGGTATTCGCTACCTTTATTAGAACCCAACTATTATGGATTCGTGCCTCGTAGGGCCCATTCGTGGATAGCGCTATGGCGTATCCAAAATTTTGAGATGATGGGTGCACTATTACGAAAAATGTGGATCTCAGATATAAATTTAATCAGTTCAACATTTAGCTTTTATTACTAAAATTGATTGACTAAACCCATTAATCGTATGTTATACCATCCAGTACTGCTAGTTTTATTATACGCATTTGGTTTAATTATACAAAATATTTCACTGCTAAAAATTAGGAATTTCCAATGCGACAAACTTGAAAACTTTGAATGCATTAAAGCTAAATACTACCAATTACCACTTATAGACTTGTTATCCAATTTTATAAATAAAAATAAACAACGTAGGTATAAGATTTAAATTTCCAATCATTATTGCATTATATGATACTTTGAGTGTAAGTTCATATATCTATATATAAATATTTTAAAAGAATACAACACTACTATATATAATTTGTAGAGGGAAGCATGGGTTTCACGTGAACCTAGTGACCACCTCCTGCATACTCCCCTGACGCTAAATACAATATATGTTTCCATGCATAGGTATTAGAATTTAGACTTATAGTTAAGCTAGGAACAATCTCATCCACTCCACTACATCTGTTGGTTGTAACTCATCTGCTATTAGAGCATGAGATGTTCAAGCTTATTAAACTATTGCTGAAGTTTTTGATTGTGTGTGTGGCTAAGAAGAACAAAAAGATTAATGAAATATTACAAAGCCAAATTATATCAAATTCCACATATATGAGAGGAAAAAAATAAAAGTGAAAGGAATTTTGATTTTGGATCAGACTCTACTCCAATAGTTAACTCACTAAGTGAGGATTGTCCAAGACGAAAAAATATTGTTTCTTCAGCTAATATATGACAAGGGAAAAATGAGGAAATGTTGATAATAATCATATAAAAATTCAATTTTTACTTGAGCAAAGTGATACGGGAGTCCCGTTTGGAAGAGATCTCGCTCAACGAATCAAAAGTACCCCGGAGAGGCGAAAGAGAAATCTTCGAGCCTGCAAGCATCAAGTAACAATGGATTTTCTTCCCTGTAGAAAAGGTGCGATGTAGACTCGGCTTAACTTCACTTGAGTTTGGTTTCCCCTGGAAATGATGGAATACATTTTTCTTCCTCTTAGCGACTATGAGCTCATAGGGAGTTGGAATGAACTTGGTAACTAGTATTAAGAAGGGATAGGATTAAAAGTGAAATATACGTTTTACCAACTATTGATTGTGAGAAATTCTACTAAGCTATCTCACATAGTTGGTCTCAAGTTCAGAATAAAAGAGTAGATTGTGGTGGCTGAGAAAATCAACATAAAAAACTTACTCGTTAACTGTCATTTAGACTGTCATAGTTGGCCCTTTTGTTAGCGTGAGAGCAGAGTGGGTAAATGCATGCTCTTGAGAATTTACACGTTAACTAATGGTCATTTATGGCTAAGTTTGGATTCATCAATACCGTCGGCAAGTAAAAGATTTTAAACTTTTTAGACTGTCAATTATGTGTGCATCTTTTCTTAGCCAACAAATGGTATTTCTCATATATTTCGACTTTCCCTTAAAATATGTTTTACTTAATTATTGTTCCATTAATGCCTTTCCAATTGTATGATAGTATTCATTTCCCTCCATTTAAAAATGACAAATCATGGCTTCACGCCATTCCAACAGGTTAAAGAATGGAGTTGAAGAAACCCTAGACCATATCAATTTATTGCCTGCCGCACTCTTGGTAAAAATTCTCTCTCTTTTGTTGACTAAATATGTCATTGCATCATTTCTTCTCTCTATAAGGAGGATTTATATTTGGAATTCAATTAATAATTTCTTTTTCAGTAATAGAAGTTATTCATAATATTAAAATTATTTTCTCATCTTCTTGGATAATAGTTGTATGATATATTGTGTACTTTTTGCCGCCTTGCATTGTCAAGAGCTTCGAGGTCTATGATTGTGTAATGGTTCCAATTTTGGAGTTTTTTTATGGAAGGAGGAGGTCTACATTGTTTGCTTACTTTTAAGTCATATAAGAATGTATGATTGATCTTTTTGTTTGATTGGCTTGAAATATCTATACATCAGGCAATTTAGATGGCTGAGACAACAACAAACGATGTGGAGTTTTAAAAATTAGTGTAACTTGTCGTGACAAATGGATTCTATTTTGCCTTAATTAGTTTTAATAGAGCTTCCATTTTGGATTTTGTTGAATTGGAATAGAAGGAGAAATTGTCCTCCAAAACCTAGAATAGAGACAATTTTCTATATCTAGTGAATTTCATAATACATATGCAGAGTTTGTGCAAAAGCTCACGTGAATCCATAACTTTTAAGCTAAGTCTGAGTTTGCTAATATGTGTGTATATATGAATATACAAACATTTTGTAGCAAATACAGTATATAGTAATTACTTTACTCGTGTTTCATTTTGATGAAAGGTTGAATGTGCAGCTTCTGAAGATGGAAGAACTAAAAGCATTTGGGATACTTTTGTTGATGCTGGTTTGTTCTCTTTAATCACTTGGGATTGTGATTGTACTAAAGAAAAGGATATTTATGAAGATAATTATGATAGAAGTGCAATTGAACTAAATGGTACAAGTTTCATCTCTAAATGTTCATTAGGTGGATATGGAGGCGCTACTGCAGATGTATCGTGTGAGGCATATCATAAATACAAGGTATGGAAGAGGAAACAACATTAATTTAACTTCGAGTTTTCATAATTGATGATTAATATGATTGCCTTAAAATATTTTCTATTGCAGGAAGATGTAAAACTCATGACTTATGCAGGTTTGGAAGGGTATAGATTTTCCATTTCGTGGTTGAGACTTAATCCTGGTAAGCTCTTTTGTTCAGCTACTTAGTACATATAATGTTGTTGTATGCTTTACTATTCTTTCCTATACTTGATTTTTTCTTTCAATGTAGATGGAAAAGGCCCTGTAAATCCCAAGGGATTGCAGTATTACAATAATCTCATTGATGAGATTATCTGTCATGGTAAAGATCACACCTCCATATGCACTAGTTCTAATTTTTCTTGAGTTGAGAAATGATCTATCGATTATCTTATTGACTTCTGTTGCGTTTTTATTTTTTCTTAAATTGTAGGAATTCAACCACATGTTACTCTATGTCACAGTGATCTGCCCCAAGTACTTGAAGACGAATATGCAGATGGATGAGTCAAAAGATAATGTGTGATGCAGAGTACTTTTAGTTTATTTCATGTTTTACTACACATTCGGAATGATTTAACATGATTGTTGTTGTTTTTCTTTTTAGCGATGACTTTCACTGCCTATGCGGATGTGTGCTTCAAGGAATTTGGTGATAGAGTTTTGCATTGGAATGCCTTGAATGAGGTTAATGTATTCACTCTAGGAGGTTATGATAATGGAATGAGCCCTCCAAATCATTGTTCCCCTCCCTTCGAAATGAGACCCTGTGTACCACTGCCTGAAATATGGTCCTCGCCCTTCGGAATGGACACGTATCCGTCTACATTGTGTACCACTGCCAGAATAATGTTAGACCAGTAATTAAGGATAACTATGTTAAGCAGTATAATTTCTGGTTTGAACTAGATCATACTCAATCTAGTAAATTTATCTCACAACTCTCATCTCTTGCATATGCTCCAAGTATCCCATCACATTATCCAGCACTCTGGAGAAGTATAGTCCAAAATTCACATGCAAATAACAAGATAAAGAAAATAGATATTTTAAACCACGATCTTTCAAAAATAAGCCATCCAATTCCATTGTAATCAAAAATTCATTTGCAAATAACGAGAGAGTAGAAAATAGATCTCTCGAAACAAAAGACCTGGAAATTTCACCATCCAGCTCCATTGATTCTCAACCTGTATTGGATGGGGAATATTTTATATACATGAAACTTAGAGAAATAGTTGTTGATCGCATACGACCAGTGCTGTCTAGAATGGGCATGCAAAAGAAAACACAAGTTTGTACTTGCTTTTTCAGTGTATTTGCATATTCTTAGAACTAAGAACAATTAAGTTCTCAATGGTTAGTAGTAGGGATTACAGCTCCTTCCTTCCGTACTCAGCTATTTTAGACTTCATTCGAGGATTAATGGTCCCAAGGGGGAGATAATGTAACACCCCGTATCCAAAACAAATGAAAAATGCAGATTTTCAGAAGTTACAGGTGCCAACGACAAAGCCAACTAGGACCATCAGTCGAATTACAGGAATTGACTCAAGAGTTAGGGTTTTGGATCTACAATCCTTAACCCCAACTAGATGATAGAGACAACCCTTAGAGATCATCTTTCTGGCCTTAAAGTAAGAAATGAATCGACCCATATGCGTTAAGCTACTACCCTTTGATACGCTCAAACTTACTTCTCAAATAAGAAGTATAGCGGTCGTGTCAAGTAATAACCCAACTAGTGAGGTTGGGATCNGTTGGCCATCCGTTAAAAAGACTTCTAAGCGAAAGAATTATTAATACATGCAAGACACTATTCTAGAATTGTTATTTTAGTTAGGTTTTATCTCATTATTTGCCTATGGTTCCCACAACCCTAGTTATGGAGTTTAGTTACTCATAGTCATAATCACAATATTCAAATATATTAAATAAGAATTCATGTACTTACTTCAATGAGAAAGAGTAAAATCCGAAATTTTGCTTGATTAATCACCAATAATCACTTGCAAGAATCTCAAAGTAATCAATAATCTCACAAAAAGTCTAATGATTATCCAAAGTCTAACACTAATACACACAGTCTAATAATATGATGTCTAACAATCCAGAATCTAACCTCAAAAACAAGGTTTTTCGAACTATTTATAAAAAATAAAAACCTAATTAAAGAAGGACTCTATTTGCTGGAAATCTGCCAAAACGCGGCTGGGTCGACGGACCACGCGACGGATCATCATGGTCACGACGGACCGTCATGGACTCCGTCGTCCCGTACTTATGCAATTTCTTCTGCTGCTCTCTTCATTACCCTCGACAACAAGTATGCCGGACCGTCATAGGCACAACGGTCCGTCGAGGGTCTTCGTTCCAAAACACTTCAACTCTTGGAATCTGGGTACTGGGATTACTTCTCTGAACTTCATGACGAACCTGCAGGACGGACCGTCATAGACACGACGGACCGTCACAAGCTGCGTAACCCCACACTTGGTCAGACTTCCCCATCTTCCTTCAGCAGCTGCACTACGCTGCCACCTACGGACCGTCATAAGCTCCGTAGGTGGTCTCTTCTGCATTTCTTCGCTCAAAATCTCCGCATTCATCTTTGGACAGATTTCCTGCAAAACAAAGAGAAACTTATATAAAAATTAGCACAAAAATGATTTTGGACACACTAAACTTAAGGAAAAAGTATTAATAATACCGTGAAACCACGGTATATCACCCTTCCATTCTAAGATTGGTTTGTTTGGAAACTAAAAACGAACAATCCTAGTTCTACAATAAACTGAGGCCTAACAAGAATGTAACAAATTCATGCCTACAATGACATCAAGGTCTACCATTTTTAACTCTACAAGATCTTCTAAGGTGACATTTTGAGAGACTGTGACAGGGCAATTTCTATATATCCATCTAGGTATAACTAGGTCGCCGACTGGAGTAGAGACTAAGACGAATTCTGAGAGTGTTTCTGGAGTAATACTGAATTGGACTTCTATATAAGGAGTTACAAAGGAGAGAGTAGCCCCTGGATCTAACAATGCATTAACATCAAGATCAAAGACTCTTAACGTACCAGTGACTACATTAGGAGAACCTTCCTAATCCTGGCGAGCTTGAAGAGCATACAACCTGTTCTAGTGTTGACCGCCACCTATACCAGATGAGTTACCCTGCTGAGTCAGGCGTCCTGCTGGTGTCGCTGACATTGTAGACTGAGCTCTATCATTACTACCTCATTGACCCTGTCTATAAGGACAATCATTCAACCTGTGACAAAACTGACTGCATCAAAAGCATCTTTCCTTTCCTCCAAGGCACTCGCACGAATGGTTC
Source organism: Solanum pennellii (assembly GCF_001406875.1). Classification (NCBI taxonomy): domain Eukaryota; kingdom Viridiplantae; phylum Streptophyta; class Magnoliopsida; order Solanales; family Solanaceae; genus Solanum; species Solanum pennellii. The sequence continues at coordinate 31,941,853 of NC_028644.1, forward strand.
TTACCACACTTAGGCCAAGTGGGTAAGTCTTGGTGCCTGAAACATTTCCCTGAGACTTAGAGCCCGGTGCCCTAACCTTCTGATCATACCTGTTCTTGGAGGATGGAACACTAGATGACGAAGGGATGGGGGTAAAAACTTCTGCTGACTCTGCGAGCGATTTCCACCACCCGATTTCTAATGAGAAAAGTCATAGTTACTGATACTACCCTTCTTAGTCTCCTTGGATTGTTCCCTAAGCTTATCACCCTCAACCTGCTGAGCATGAGTTATAAGCCTCGCAATGTTCACATCTCCTAGTAACATAGCATTTCTGCACTCCGTTTTTCACCGAATTTGACACTCCATACAAGAACTTATTTATCTAAGATCTGGAGTCAGCAACCATATGAGGAGCATACCTGGAGAGTTGGGTAAACTTGAGCACATACTATTAGACTGTCATGTTACCCTGTCTTAAATTCATGAATCCATGGGCCCTAACTTCTCTCAACTATATCGGGAAAAACTTGTCCAGAAAAGTCTCACCAAAACATTCCAAGTAATAGGGGTTGCATCTGTACCCATGTTCTCCTTCCACTGAGTGTACCAGATATAAGCCACATCCTTAAGTTGGTAAGATTCTAGCTCAACCCGATCATTCTCAGTGACTTGCATCACCTCAAAGATCTTCTTGATATCATCCAAGAAATTTGAGGATCCTCACCAGTCTGTGATCCTAAGAACTCGGACGGATTCATCCTAGCAAAGTCATGGACCCTAGATGCGGTTGATCCACCATTAACATTCAGATGAGCTTGAACCCACTGATTTTTATGGTTGGCGACACTCTAAGCCAACATCTGAATGGGATTCCTACATTCAGCATTGGAGACTTCCTGATCTAGGACTAGAGGAGTTGCATTTGCGTTCTTAGCATTAGCATTCCTATCGTTAGCTCTACGATAAGGCATGGTCACCAAAATGTAAAACGTCGATCATACCTTACGAACGATAAGAGTAACAAGAAAATGAAAGTTTTAATTAACACCTTGTAGCCTCATTCTCATTAGATGTGGTGCACTTCACACCCACGAAAGGGACCTACTTAGTGCGGATTTTCAAACATCCTAGTACACTTAAACCTAGTGTTTTCATACCAAGTTTGTCACGCCTGAGCTACCTCCGAGACGCGAACACGGGACCTAGGACCACAAGTGATCCTAAGATAACCCTATTGGCATGATTATGAGCACACTAAAGATAATAAATTAATGCAAAAGCTAAATCATAAATAAAATGAAAGAATGGGGAATACCCATATGCTATAACAAAAATATATGAAAACTGATGAGTTTAATACAAAGGATATATTAACTCAATACTAAGTTGAAACTAACTATGTCTGAAAAATAGCGTCTCACTGACTAGAACTGGTGGGACAGGACCAACTAAGTCTAGAAAAACTGAAATTCATGACTATTGACCTCGGAGAATGAGGACTAACCACTGATTTTGCTGAACTGGAGATCGGAAATCTATCTAAACTTGATCTGGATGCTGAGAACTTGAACCTACATCATGAGAAGATGTAGCGCACGTATGCATCAGTATTTGAAAGGTACTGAGCATGTAGGATAGAATAAAATTGCTGGACAAGCACAAAAGTAAGTGTAATATTCTAAACATGATAAACTGAATGCTGAGCAAACTGGATGCATTGACCAAATTTATAACATGTTGAGACTAAACACTGACTGAAATGTAAATTGGTCAACGCAATAGAGTATGGCTGAACTGTGGGAGCTACTAATAACAAATAATAGAACCACATGAGTTAAATATGGAGGCCGATGTATACTCCCCATCAAAGGACCTAATATATCCTTCCAAAGATATAAAGGCATGCTGGCGTGATCACTAAACTGATGACCACAAAGGGGACTTACAACATACTTGGCTAGTCATTCTGGAACTATTTGTGTACACTGAATCCTAGTCGAACTCGGTATTATGCTACTCCAAATGAATTAAGTGACTAACACATTATGACTAAGTTTCTATAATATTGGATAGCTCAAAATTGAACATGCAAACTTAGAATGCAACAACTAATGTGATAATGATACATTAATAACTAAGGCATGTATAACTGAATGACTGATATATTTGACCTAACATGTGTAATTCAATAACTAAAGAAATACATAGTAAGGGTTCTGAAATTCATGCAATAAACTTACTAGTAACATGATAATCTGATTTGGAATATATAATTAACTAATTCATGATGATCTGTTATAATTCTAGAAACCCTGGGTCTATTCATAATAAGGAAATCAAGAAACTGACTAAATTTTAGGGATCTAATGGGCAAAAAAACCAACTAATGAAATCCCACATACTTGGGGACAAATTCCACGGAGAATCTTTCAATTTTGGGACTGGAACTGATAGAAACTTGTTGCGTTCTTGAATTGGGTTCTTGACCTTTTTCTCCTCTCGTGCTTCTAATTTTCTAAGTTTTGATTAATGATTTGACTTAGATAAGTTCTAGTTATGTTGCTAGACTTTAACTGAATAAAACCTCATGATTTAGAGTCTAAACAACGTAGCTTAGGAGTCCAACAAAATAGAAAAAGACCAAAAGACCCCTAAATTAACTACTATCGGAGTCACCGATGGAGTCGACTGACGATCTATGCTGGTCGACCGTCATTCACGGCTGAGGACTAAAAATTGACTTGCCCATCGACAGAGTCGACTGACGGACTGTAATTCGACTGACGTTCCGTACTGGTCGACTGTCATTCACGACAGAGGACTGAAAGTTGATTGGACCATCCACGGAGTCGAATGACGATCCTTGTTACAGTTTTTAGGAATAAAAAGGAGTTTGAAGAGAAGACATATAGAATTTTTGTAATCACATCAATTTAGCAACTTTAATAGATTTTGACATTTGTTTAACATAAGTATACTCTTTCTTTTTTACTTGAAAGATTTCACTATTTCCCTTTTTTCCTTACTTCGTTGGATACTTTACATAATATGTTAACTATATTAGAATTGTTTAAATACACGAAAATGTTCATCAACATCTTTGTTGTTTCAACTCTTCAAAAATGTTACTCGTTGCATGTCTGCTCATCAACATATATGTTTGCACTGAAAATTTCTATTGTTTACAATTTTTTTACTTAATAATATCATAGAAATAGTTCATAGAAAGGCGATGCCTATATTTACAGTAAATGTTGTGATTATTACAACAAGTATTACGATTATTATAGCAAGTGTTGTGATTATTACAACAAGTGATGTGATTATTACATCAATTGCTATAATATAATTTTGAAAAGCTACAATTGTTACATTTATTATCCTTTACCTTATTTCTAAATGTGGTTTTGAATTAACTTTCAAAATTATCAAATGGATAATGAATGTATTTTTGTATTATTATATTTTGATTTTACTATTTTAAATCATAACTTCAAGGAAAAAACGAACAACTCCTACAAAAAAAATTATAAAAGGAGAATCAATACACAAAGACAAAGAGAAGAAGAAGTAGAAAACACAGGTTAGAAAAAAAATTTAGAAGAAGAAAAATGAGATCATCAAATACATGTTTCTTCTACAAATGTAGAAAGAGATGATAGACTAGTTGAGGAGGAACAATATGATATACTCATTTCAAAAAAGGAAAGTTACTGTCCGAAGATAACGCATGGTAGTAAAGGTAACATTAGATTCTCATCATCTTTTGAACATTTTTCTTGTATTACACATTTCATTTTTACACTTAAAATTCATTTTTTTAAAAATATTACATATAAAGTGGGTTGACTCGAATTCAAAAAGGAGTTGAAAGCGTGATGAAGAACGGGTTGCTTGTAAATATACATTTTGTTGCTATGTTGCTACATTTTTAATGCACTTTTTTGTACTTCTTGTGAATATGGAATTTTTAAATTGATGAATTGATATTTTTGTATTCTTTTAGTTGACTTTGATATTCATGGGTTTTGAATAGAAGTTGAATTGATTGTGTTGTTGAGATTATCCAAAAAGAATAGTGATTTTGTTAGTGAATTAGCTGAAGGAGAGAATTTGACCCATTTTTGGCTTTCTTATAAAGTAATTGTGGAAATTCAATACAACAAGTATGAATAATTACTTATTTTGTCGTAGTAATTACTGAAAAGTTGTACTTTTTTTAAGTTGTTGCACTTTATATAGTAGTAGCTGAAAATTTTCTTTAAAAGTAAGCAAATTAATTGATAAATTGATTGTTAATTGGTTGTAACACTCATATTTAATGATAAATAGAGTAGTGTTGACCTAATTTAAAAATAAAATTTACATTAGATAGTGATCTTGTATAATGTGATAGTTCTTTGAGATACTAGACAATCAATTTCATAACAATTTCACATATAATCAACTTATAACGAGTAAATGATCGTTTATTGGTTATAACACTCATATGTAATGGGAAATAGAGTAGTATTGGTAGGGCTGGACATAAACACCGGAAAACCGAAACACCGTATCGAACCGAATTTTTTTGGTATTTCGGTTTCGGTTTTTCGGTTTTCGGTTCGGTATTCAGTATATGTTTTTGTATTTTTTGGTATTTCGATTTTCAGTATGTAATTCGGTATTTCGGTTTACCGAAATATATTATATTGTAATATATATTTATATTATATTAATTATTAATATTAAATAATAAATATTATAATTTAAAATAAAAAATTAAAAGTAAAAGACTTTTTGATATAACTATTTTTAGCCCATTAAGCTGAAAATCAAACAAAAAAATTTGTAAATTTTTAAAAGCCCAACTAAGCAGGCCCATTAAAAAAACCGAAATAACAAAACCGAACCGAAATAATAAAAACCGAACCGAACCGAAATATTTCGGTTTGATATTCGGTACACAATTTACAAAAACCGAAAACCGAAAAAACCAGAAAGAAAACCGAAACCGAACCAAAATACCGAATGCCCACCCCTAAGTATTGGTCTACCTTATAAATAAAAGGTAGATTTGATAATAATCTTACACAAAAAGATAGAAATTTAAACGTCAATTAAGTAATTTTACATGTAATTAACTTAAATTTATAGACTAATCGTTAATTGGTTATATCAATAGTATTTTTAGAATGTAGTATATAGGGTATAATTGTTTGAAAACAGCGTCCCGAGGACCACTCGAGCGGTCATAGAGAAGAACCCCAACATGGGTGGGCATGCTGCAAAAGCAGCCTGTGAAATTTAAGAATCAGCGGGCTGCTGCGCAACACGCAGCCCACACAGACCTCATTGTACCAAAATTTATTTTTGGGAAATAAAATACGCATTGGCCCCACAATGCGGAGCCACATTCAAGATTTGATAAAATCATATTTATGATATTTTGACTTCAGAAAAAAGACCAAATTAGGTGAGGGGTGTTTTGGGTAATTTAGGGATGATTATAAGTAGCCTATGGTGATTTTAAAGTCATTTTCCCTTCATCCAAACCCGAATCCCAAAACAAAACTCAAATGCTATAAAAATATGGTTTTTGTTAATTTAAAAAGAAAATCTAGAACGGATTGTAATTTTATTTTAATTTACTATGACAATTAAGCAAATTGTTATATTTTTCATAGTTGTTGTTGAAATTATGTACAACAATTGAACGAGTTATTGTATCTTTTGCAGGAATTACTAAAATTTTCTTCAACAAGTTCAAAACTTATTGTACTTTTCATAGCTATTGCTAACATTTTCTACAACAAATAAGAAAGTTGTTGTACTTTTTATAGCAACTGTTGAAATTTTGATTGTAACACTCATATTTAATGATAAATAGAATATTAATCTAATTTTAAAATAAAATTTACATTTAATAGTGATCTTGTATAATGAGATAGTTCTTTGAGATACTCGACGATCAATTTCATAACAATTTAACATATAATCAACTTATAATGAGTAATTGATCCTTTATTGGTTATAACACTCATATTTATGATAAATAGAATAGGCTTGATTCAACTTACAAAAAAAAGTAGATTATTTGATAGTAATATTACACAAAAAGATAGTAATTTGAGATATAAAAGTATCAATTAAGTAACTTCACATGTAATCAACTTAAATTGATAAATTGATTGTTGATTAGTTATATAAATTATATTTAATAATAAATACGATGATTTTGGCTAATTTAACAAGAAAATGTAGAATGAATTGTAATTTTAATTGAATTTGTTATGAAAAATTAAATAGGCAAATTGTTGTACTTTTTATGTCAATTGCTGAAATTTTCTATAACAATCAAATGAGTTGCTATATTTTTTATTGCAATTACTAAATTCTCTACAATAAGTACGAAAATTGTTGTATTTTTCATAGCAATTGCTGACATTTTCTATAGCAAGTAAGAAAGTTATTGCACTTTATATAACAATGGTTAAAATTATTTTTAACAAGTATGCAAGTTAATTGATTAATTGACCGGTAATTGATTGTAACACTCATATTTAATGATAAATAGAGTAGTGTTTATCTAATTTAAAAATAAAATTTATATTAGATAGTGATCTTATATAATGAGAAAGTTATTTGAGATACTAATCGTCAATTCTAAAATAATTTTACATGAAATCAATTTATGATGAGTAAATGAACGTTTGTTGATTATAAAACACACATATGTAATGATAAATAGAGTAGTCTTGGTCCAACTTATATATAAAATGTATATTTGATAGTAATCTTACGCAAAAAGGTAGTAATTTGAGATATTAAACGATCAATTAACTATTTCACATGTAATCAACTTAAATTGAAAAAATGATTGTAATTAGTTATATCAATCATATTTAATAATAAATAAGATTATTTTGGTTGATAAAAAAAAGAAAATCTAGAATTGATTGTAATTTTATTTGACTTTGCTGCTACAAATAAGCAAATTGTTGTAATTTTTATAGCAATTGTTGAAATTTTGTACAACAATTAAACAAGTTATTTTTTTATAGCAATTGTTGAAATTCTCTACGGGAAGCACAAAAGTTGTACTTTTCACCACAACTTAAGTGATGACAATGTCTTTCAACTCACAATTTAATTTATAACAAATAATATATTCACAAAATCATCATATGTGATATCTCGATGCACAATCACTGCAATTGTCTAAGCTGATATTTTACTCTTCCAACGCCAAATATAACGATTGTTGGACTCAACTCATTCACCATGACAATCAATCCCTACTGATCTTCTATCTCCTGAAAAAATTATAACTTAGAACAAAAAATTGATCACAAAAAAATTGTATTAAAATATCACAAGTGTTGTAAGTTATTATGCAGCTGATGAAACATATATAGCAGTTGCTGAAGTATATTCAACAACAGTATCTATTTCAACAAATTATTCAGCAGTTGTTGTAAATTGCTGAAAATTATTATACATCAGTGACAAAAACAATAATACAAAGATCAAAATTTTAAATGAATAATACACACAAAATAATACTATTCACTTACATAAATGATTGAAGATTACCATTAAGTAATTACTAAAGGTTAAACCTTTTCAAATCACAAGTTAATCTAAAATTTGAGATTTTTCCTTCTGAAATTCTTCAAATAATAAATCTATAATAATTACAATACCAACAAAAAGAAGAAGAGATAAAGAAGGAGGAAGAAGGGGAAAAACGTTGGAGAAATATGAGAGCTTTGAGTGGGAGGTTTAAAGAAGGGAAAAAGAGTCTGATCTGCGCTTTTCTCTTTTAGATTTTAATGTTTTAGTTAAAATTTGGGTGAAAGTGTTAAATAAAAACTTAAAGATTTATGAAGAAAAAGTCAATTATTTTTAAAAGTTGATTACAAGTTTGTCACCTTCACTTAATAATTAAAACTTGAGTCACTCTTTTTTGTCATCTGTAATTCATTACTCTAGGAAACTAGTCAATAACATAGAATGAAAAGTCTATAAATTAAGTACAAATAAAGAGACCAATTTTATTTTCATTACAACTTCCTATAAACAATTGTTCATTTCTCTTTTAATTCTTGTATGTATATTTATAGTTATTGATATGCATAATTGTCCCTAATATACTAGACATTATTTTTTTTATTTTTCAATATTTTTAACACAAGTAAATGAAAGAAATAGGAAGAGAAGTTTTAAAAAAAAATAATAAAATAAAAATACTAACTATTGGGAAGTGTCAGATCATATCTTTGATTCTGTAGCTGATTTTTTTCTTATTCATAATGGATATTAGATTCTTTAAAATAATTAAATGAAAACAATAGTGAAAATATCAATAGACAATGAGAAAAAAATAATAATTATGATTTTTTTGTTATAGAAATATCATATTGTTTTGTATATGATTAATCTTATGTGTTATACGACATAAATAGTTAAAAAATATAAGAAAATAAAAATTATTGATGGACCATCAATTAATATTGAGTTATGTATTATATAGAACTAGTTTTCTGACACGTGTGCTGCATGTGACTACCAATTTCAAAAATATGTGTTAAGTGAAGATTTGAATAATAAGTTTAGCAAAAACTAATATTGCGGATTTTTTTTGTGAATATTTAATGTGGATCGTCATACAGATCTCTTATTCACGCAAACCTATGAAGATTGACAGCGAAAAATATCATTATTAGATGCAATTCTGAATATATTTATTTCAATTTGTTGGGGTTCAGTTATGTAATTAGTCTTATATCAGTAATATTACCTTGTAGACAATATTTGTTTTGTATTTTTCTTGTCATCTAACCATATATGTTTTACATGTATATTATACGATAAATTTGTTTAGGTGTCATATGAACATGTAAAGAAAACAACTTCATTTTATATATTCACATACTTTCACATTTGTTGTAAGATTTTTAAAAAAAAAAGTCTGAACATTTTAAAATAATATAATTTGAAGTTAGAAGATCTTGTTAAGTTGATAATACATTTGTGACATATATAATAATGTTATCTAAATACAAATACCTACCCAAATTTAAGTATATATTTGGATTAATGAAAATATTTATCTGATAAAATTAGCTATTGAATGAATAATAAAATTAAACTAATACAAACTTTAATGGACGTTATTACAAGTCGCGTGAACTTTTCTTCGTCTAGAATACTGAAACATAAAGAAATAGTAAATAAGTAAGACAAAAAAGTAATGTTTATATAGTATAATAACTATTTTGAAGCAAACTTTGTGATAGTCTAAATCATATAAGTAACATTGATAAATAAAGTCATTCTTTTGTCTTGAGTATCAAAAACAAATCGTGACAATTCTCTAAATTTTGAAAAAAGACATTTAGAAGCATATATCTAAATCACAAGAGAAATTGTTAACAAAAACAAATGAATTTAATCTACGTCATGTTAACTTCATAAATTGAAACTTTACATACTAATGTGTATATTAAGCAAAAAAAGTAATAATTATTATCATATCATCAAAATAATATTATTTTCATCAAGCACTAGAGGTTATGGAATATACCCTCTTTGGATAGAACGACTTACTTCATCAGAATAGTGGTACCTCATATTCCGCTAGACTTCGAACTTACTCAACAACAACAAATCACAACTTTTTGGAAAAGTCATAACTTATTGAAAAAGTCACAACTCTTTAAAAAAGTCACAAATTATTGAAAAAGTCACAACTCCTTGGAAAAGTCATAGATCATCTGAAAAATCACAGCCCTTTGAAAAAGTCAAAAATTATTGAAAAAATCACAACTCTTTATAAAAGTCATAACTCATTGAAAAATCACAACCCTTTGAAAAAAGTCACAATTTATCGAAAAAGTCACAACTCGTCAAAAAAAGTCACAACCTACGTTAGGGATATTAAACTCGTCCGTTTCACAAAGAATGGTCTAGTTTGACTTGGCACGGAGTTAATGAAAACAAAGAAGACTTTTGATCATGTGGTCCTAAATTAAAGTTACGTCAAATGTACAAAATTTTCCTTTAATTTTGTGACCTTAAACATGTCACATGGAAAGTTGTTTCCAAAAAAAGAAAGCGGTCATTCTTTTTTAAACAGACTAAAAAGGAAAGGAGGTCAATCTTTTTTGAAATGGAGGGAGCAGTAATTTAACATTCAAGTTAGTAGTTCATACTTTTAAGGTAAATATAGATAAATATAAAATTAAACAATTCTACTTTTATGGATAATGCACTTACTTCCTTTTTTTCTATTTTTTTTTCAAACAAAGGGTATTAACTGAAGAAGTATGGAAGAAACAAAATATAAGATATGTGGTTGATTTTCTTATTATCTTACATAATAGTGTAGATATACACAACTATAGACCCTAAAATCCTAACATTTGCTAGTTTAGTCTTCTGTGTTAGAATATGTTTAGGACTCTCTTATACATGTGGTGGCTAGGTTAATCCTATTTGTATTTTCGTCACCCTCCCAGCAAGCTGGAGATGGAAATTTCACAACGCAAGGCTTGATCTGAAAGAATAGAGAAGAGCCTTTGTCAGTGGTTTGGTGAACACATCAGCGACTTGGAGCTGTGAAGGAACAAACTTTGTGTGCATGGCACCTTGGTCAACCTTTTCCCTTCTGAAATTGTAATCAAGCTCAATATGTTTTGCACGAGCACGGAGAATAAGACTCTTGGTCAAGTGCATTGGAGAAATATTATTAGTGTATGAAAGAGGAGGACTGAGTAAGGAAATGCCAATGTCTCTGAGTATATATGTGATCCATGTTAGCTCCGCAGCCAAGGAGGCCAATGACCTATGTTTTGCTCCAGCGCTAGATTTTGCCACAATTGTTTGTTTCTTAGTAGCCCACAATACGCAATTTGAACCTAGAAATACACACAAGCATGTCGTTGATCTTTTCGTGATAAGACAACCACCCCAATCCAGAAAAACCAACTAGATTGAGAGACGATTTTGCAGTGATGCGAAGGCCAAGCTGTGTAGTTTTTGCTAAGTGGCGAAGTACTCGCTTGACACCAATCCAATGAATGGAAAATGTGTGCTTCATAAAATGACAGAGGACTGCATGGGACAGTTCAGAGCAAAAGAGAGAGTTAAGTATTGCAGGGGACCAACGATACTTTGAAACTCAAAGAAATCAACAAGAGGACCTCTAGTATCACGAAGCTCATGTTTTGTAGCAAGATGAGTATGAATAGGACGGGCACGAGTCATCTTTATGCATTCAAGAGGCGCGTAATATGTTTTTAAAGCAATTTGTGGACATGCTGGACAAAAGTAATTTAGCATAAAGAGAACTGCAGTCAAAACTCACAAAATTGGAATCAATGGTGATGAAACAACGAGCAAAAGAAATGAAAAAGCAGGCAATAATTATTGAACTACAAGCTAAGGTTGATGCTGATCAATTACAAGTTACAGGCCTAGATAATGCTTAATTAGAGGAAAATTTTGAATCCCAACAAGGAGAAAGTTAAGAATTAGCAAAAGTAGTGAGTCAATCTTGGATACAAGAACAAACTCAAACTTCTAAAGTTTCAAGAGTCTAGTTGTGATGGACTTACATATATTACAACCCAACTAATTGAAGGAAGAGTTGAGCTGACACAAAAAATAGATCAATTTGGCTCAGATATTCATGACTTAGAGGCTCGCTTGAACAAAAGGTTGAGGCGTCTGATGCCCAATCACCAATTGTCGTGGATGATAGTAAACTAGTGTAGCAAAAAGAGAAATTTCAACCATTCAACTATACCTTATTCCTTATAGTCGATATTCAGGAGTGCAGAAATGAAAATGTTGTAAATAATGTAGCTTTGGAGTCGAGGCATATTAGGCCTCATTCAAAATATTTTTCTACATTATGCCTAGATGATGACATAAAATTCGAGTCATCTGAACTAATAGAGGAGTGTATCGATGAGGAACAATGACCCTACATTCTAATGGGTTTTAGGGCGATGCCGCTGTCGGGGATTCCCCCCCCCCCTCCCCACAGTCATAGTTGTGCGAGTGTGTATTATGAGGTAGAGGATTTTTAATTATTTTTCTGGGAGGTGTGTCAGTTGTTGAGGGGGTTGCTTGACTTTCCCCCACATATTTAAATATTGACATTAAATCTCTCCTCTTCTGTAGAATTGGAGGGAAAAAAATTAATTACCTTTGTTGTTCTGATATTTGGTCGGTTGTCTCTTTATCTCGCTTGAATATCACAGTCTGCCACTGATTATCACACGCTTCTTTTGTAGTGATTGTAGTATTAAGTATGGCATCCTCCTTTTGATTTTGCAATTGTTGATTTAAGTGGTCGGAGTAGGGGCATAGTTTCATTTTCCGTCCCAACCTTCCGTAAGAGATAAAAGTACGTCAGATCTTTATAAAGAATTGCTCGCTTGAGTGACCTAGGCATATACGTTTTTTAAGGGAATTTCTGGTCAGACTTCATGTAACACCCTGAATCCAAAACAGACCAAAAATAAGTTTTTCAGAAATTTAAGGTGCAATGCAGACCGTAGACTAATATACGGCCTATATTGTGGGTTCGTGGTTTACCAGTGTAGCCCCTCCCAAAACACAACTCAGAAAAATCAGCTAAGTCTCGATCCACGGACAAACCTACGGTCCGTAAGTCAGACCACGGTCCGTGGTTTGTGTCCTTGGACTAAGACCTCATTACCCATCCTCTGACATGAACCAGGATCTACTAGTACGTTCGTAGATGGACTTACGGATCGTAGGTGAAGGTTAGTTGTTAGTTAGGAGGAAATTAATGATTGGTTCAACTTCAAATGGTCATAACTCTTAGCACAAAAATGATTATGTGTCCTATGACCTATGATATGATAGATAATTGAATCATCTTTCCGACGCCATCGAGTTTGCTAAAATCCGACCTCCGAGTAAAATATAATGCCCATTTTAGTGAAGGCTTGTCGAGCAGACTCAAACAACTGACCGTCGATTGAATGACGGCCCGTCAGTCCAAGTCGTCGATTGCTCTGACAACAATTATTTCAGGGTCTTTTGGTACTTTCCTAGTTTGTTTAAACCCTAAGATACGTCATTTAAACCCTAAATCATGAGATTTTAGTCAGTCTAAGCCTAAAAACATAACAAAAACCTACCTAAGTCAAATCATTAATTAAAACTTAGAAAATTAAAAGTAAGAGAGGAGAAAAAAAGTCAAGAACCCTAGTTCAAGAACGCAACAAGGATCCATCAATCCCAGCCCCGTAATCTAAAGATTTCTCCGTGAAATTCATCAGCAGGTATGTGAGATTTCACTAGCGGATTCCTTTCACCCATTGGGTCCCTAGATATTAGTTAGATTCTTGATTCCCTTATCATGATTAGACGTAGGGTTTCTAGAACTTCAGCAGATTATTATGAATTAGTCAGTATATGTTCCAAATCAGATTACCATGTTATTACTCAGTTTATTACATGAATTTCAGAACCTTAGTAATGTATTTCTTTAGTTCTTGAATTATACATGCTAGATCAGACATTTCAGTTACTTCAGATATACATGCTCCAGTTATTAATGCATCATTATTAGATTAATTGTTGCATTCTCAGTTTGCATGTTCATTTTGAGCTATCCAGTATTTACAGAAACTTAGTCATAATCAGTTAACCAGTAAATTCATTGAGAGTAGCATAATACCGAGTTGAACTAGGGTTTAGCGTACCCCTATAGTCCTAGAATTACTAGCCAAGTAGGTTGTAAGTCCCCTCTGTCGGCATTAGTTTAGTGATCACGCTAGCATGATTTTATACCTCTGACATGGCATGTTGGGTCCTCTCTATGGGGCGTCTACATCGGACTCCACATTAGGTCATATGTATCTATTATCAGTTATTAGTAGCTCCCAGAGTTCAGTCAGATTCCATTGCATTAACCATTTACCAGTATATACAGTATTCAACTATAGCATGCTATAAAATGGTCACTACATTCAGTTATCTCAGCATTCAGAATCTATATCATGTTCAGATTATATCATTGCTTTACTTCTTTTTTCAGTTATGTATTATTTCAGCTTTACTCTATCTTACATGCTCAGTACCTTTCAAGTACTAACGCATACATGCGCTACATCTTCTCGTGATGTAGCTCAGATTCTTAGTATCCAGATCATGCTTAGATCGGTTTTCGATCTCCAATTCAGCAGAATCAGTGGTGAGCCCTCATTCTGAGGACAATAGTCATGAGTTTATTTCAGTATTTTTAGTCCTTTAGTTTAAGTTTTTGCTAGACTTAGCTGGGGCTGTCCCAGCATTTCTAGTCAGTTAGAGGCTATTTTCAGACATGGTTCATTTCGCTTAGCATTGAGTTACTTTCTTCTTTGTATTAAATTCATCACTTGTCATTTACTCCAGTTATAGAGTATGGGTATTTTCCCATCTTTTCGTTTTAATTATGATTTTATCTTCCGCACCAGTTTATTATCTTTAGTATGCTTATGACCATGCTAACAGGGTTAGCTTGGGATCACTTGTGTTCCGAGGTCCCGTGTCCGTGTCCGAGGGTAGCTCGAGGCGTGACACTTCAATACAGATGTGTGCATACTGTCCTCGTAAAGTAGTCGATGAGGTGCATAAATCAGTTTTGACTAATATCTCTAAATTATTCCAATCATTGCAAGAATATTTGTGGTCATAGTATTTAGTTGGTAATACTGTTAGGCGTATCTAGATTGTACATATGTTCCATCCACTTTTGAGGCCACGAAGTTTGGGGATTCCATTTTTTAATAGAGAAGAAGAAGCCATTTATAATCCATGGGCCATTTTGTAATTCCTTTATCGTGTTTTCCTCTTTTAGAAGTTTCACTATAAAGTAATGATATACCAAATCAATAAGAACTACTTCTTCTATGGGTCTCCAAAGTAGGGACAATTAGATACTCATGGTTCATTTTTTCCGAGTAATTTAATGATGATGGAGATAAACTAGAGTTTGTATATTCTCGCCTTTTCCATTTTCGGCAGACTAAGATGATCATCTTTTGCCGATTGATTACAATGGCTCTTTGGTTACCTAGTACTGGACCCATTCTGGATCTCAGTAGCCGCCTTGGGTGGGCTGACCATCTCGATATCTGGAACTGGCGAGGATATATGACAAGAGCAATAAGAACGTCTTTCAAGAAAGTTTTCTCCGGGTAGGGAGATACCCATAGAGGATAAATTTGGGGGATCAGGAGGGAAAGATGGAGTTGGAGGTAGGGGTGTACAAAGGTCAATTCTTTTTGGTTTTTCATTGAAAAAATCTAAACCAATTATGTCGGTTTATCAAAACTAAAAATCAAATCAAATCATATAAAATCGGTTTTTTCAGTTTTGGCTTTAGTAGGTTCTTTCAGTTTTTTAGAACTATATGATATTTGAAAAAGCGATCAAATATTTTTTCACTTACCTTTGTGATAAACTAAACATAAAAAATGTTAAGTGAATAGAAATTTTTGAAAAAATTGTAAAATTAACATGAGTACAAAATATTGTTTTTGAAATATCAACGTTCATTATATTAAATTAATAAGATCAAAGGCTAGAGAGAAACTAAATATAAAATATTTTTAAAGTAAATTGTTAACTTGGAATTTGAAAAACTATAACAATTTAATTGTAACTTCGGATCTTAATACAAAATAAGATATTTACAATTTTTACAAGTCCAAATTTGAACTAAAATATATAAACATTGAAAACTATAAACCAATTAAATATATATCAACAAAGTAGATTATAAATAATATTCTTTAGCTATATATATATTGGTTTGGTTTGGGTTCGGTTTGACTTTTTTTCTTCTAATGCCAAACCAAACCAAGAGCGGTCGGATTTTTTTTCAACCACCAAACCAATCAAATCAAATCACAAGTCAGTTTTTTTATTTGATTTGGTTTATTTGACTTTACGGTTTGATTTGTACACCCCTAGTTGGAGGAGTACAGGAGTATCCTTCATAAGAGTTTCTTGAGCTTCTTAGCTAGAGAGAGAATTCTTTCCCCTGTAGATAAGACTCTATAGATAAGTTACTGTGTGTTGTTGGAATTTCAATCATATCTTTAGATATATCTATACCTTATTATAAAAGTTTTGTTCTTCGGTGCACCGAAAAATCGCAACTCCTATACCGAACATCAAACCAAAGAGCTGAAGTTCAATAAAAACAAAAAACTGAATAAAAAAATCATATATATATATATATATATATATATATATATATATATCCAACCTCATGCCTAATTTGTTTTCATTAAGATTAAACGGTGAGATATTTGAACTATAAATAAATATTTTATGTTTGATAAAAATAAAATGGAACTACTGGACTACATATAATAATAATAATAACAACTGTTAGAAAAAAATTTAGCCATCATTTTTTGAAAAAAAAAATTATTCTTAAATTTTTAATGGATCTAAATGAATCAGAATTGTGATAGAGTCGACTCCTATTAAGACACTTCTATTTTAGGGGGAAATATAACACAAAGCCTCTCTCATTCTCCAAATTTATTAGTTAATATTTTCTCTTAAACTATTAAGTTTGTTCTAATTGCTTGTTTATCAAGAATTGAACAAATTTATTGTAGAAAAAGTATTTGATTATGTCACGACCCAAAACCGAGCCGCGACTGGCACTCACATTTACCCTCCTATGTGAGCGAACCAACCAATCTAAACCTTAACATTTCAATTTAATATCAACATAAAGCAATGCGGAAGACTTAAACTCATTAATAAAAGACAATTCAATAACTTCTAAAATT
>NC_028644.1:31974004-32013054 GCF_001406875.1 Solanum pennellii
TCGTCCTGCAGGTCCGTCGCCAAGTTCAGAGAGTCGATTTCAGTACCCAATTTTCAGAAGTCTAAGTCTTTTGGAACGAGACACCCTCGACGGCCCGTCGTGCCATGACGGTCCGTCGTGGGTTCCGTCGACTCACACAGTTTTTCCAGAAATAAAATCTGCTGCTCAAAACGACTAAACAGGTCGTTACAGATTAAAATGCAAAGCAACTTCATAAATATATGTTATTGAAATGGGACAATCATTCATTTATAATTTTATTTAAAATCATTTGAATGTATCATGCTCATTATTTTTTAGAGAGGAGTAAACGGGTAAATACATTATAGAACATAGAGACACTTCACTTATTTATATAAGATTAGTCTGCATTGAATAATTTTTTTTTTCAAAAAAAGATGACTATATTTTTTTCTATCAATTATTTTTATTATTATACTTTATATATGTAGTTCCATTTAATTTTTATCAACTTTAAATATTTATTTATAATTCAAATATCTTTTCGTTTATCAAAGAATGTCGTTTTGCCTAATATTTTGTTAATGTAATATTTAAATACTATTTTATTTGAATTATGACATTTATTGTGTTGAATATATATATAGAGAGAGACATTTAAAAACAAAGACTAATAATAATTCAGTATTCAGATCTACCGATAAAATCTTATATATTCAGATGCGCATCCAAATTTAGACCTCTTGATCTTAATGAAAATAAATGACGCATAAGAGTGTGTTTGGTGGAAAATGTTTTTCATTTTTCCCATGTTAGGTTGACTTAAATGTTTTGGAAAATATTTTTTAACTTGTTTTCTCAAATTTAAGAAAAAAATGACTTCCCTTAAAAAAAAATAAGGAAGACATTTTTCAAAACTTTATTTCATTCTTAAATTACAATATTTGTTTTCTTACCCTATCACATAGTCGACCCTCCCCATTTTAATTTTTTTTTTTAAAAAAAACTTTCTTATTTTTTCAATTTCAAATATATTTTTACCCCTACCCCCACANACATTATTTTTACGCCACCCAGGACACCTCCATAGAAAAAAACCTTAAAAATTTTTTTTTTGATAAATCTATCAAATTAAAAAAAAAATCATTTTTATGCCACCTGCCACCCTTAATCCCCCACCCAAGCAACCCCCGTCGATTTTTTTTAAATTTTTTTTGGATAAATATTTCAAATTTTTACAAAATCATTTTTACGCTACCCCAGTCATTCCCCTAGACCCTCGGGCCACACTTTAATTTTTTTTTTAAAAAAAAATTGTTTTAGAAAAATATTTCAAATTTTCAATTTGGTTTTACACCTCTCTTACCCCAACCACCCCTTTCCCCCCTCCCCGTCATTTTTTTTAAAAAAAAATTAATTATGAAAAATATTTCATTATTGGAGGTCTGAGTCAGGTCCTGAGTCATATCTCATGGTAGGATTTTGGAACGATTGTCTGGGTCGTATCCTAGTTCGATTGTCCAGATCGGGTCCTAGATCGATCATTGAGGTTGATTTTCTGGTTAGAAATTATTTTGCTTAAGAGTATTTTCTAGTTTGAAACAAAAAATCAAAGATACTTTCTAGCAATTATTTTTCTTTTAATCAATCAAATATGAGAAAATAAATTAAAATTCACTTTTTAAGAAAAATATTTTATAAGAAAATACCAAACATATGCAAAAAATGAGGCGTTAATTCTCAGCTCTCACTTGGACCATCTCCAACCACTTCTATTTTACTCTCCATTCTCTATATTTGGAGAGTAAAATAGAGAATGCCATCTTCAACTCCTCTCCATATTATTTTTGATACTCTATTTCATTTTTTTAATATTTTATTATTATTTTATTACTTTTCAATTAATATATTGTTTTACAATAATTTTATTAATTAAATATCTAATATTTATGATTCTTTTTAAATGTAGTATACTATTTTAGTAAATATATTATCTAATATATACTACTTTAGTTTCAATTAATATATTTTAAATAATTTTCACCAGTAATAAAATTTTATTTTATTATTAATTTTTCTTATAAAGAATACACAAAATTAAAATAGTAAGATCAAAAAATTAATTTAAATACAAATAACAATACAATACATACAATAATTTAAATACAAGATAAAATACAATACATAACATAATTGATTAATTCGCGATGAAACAAGAATCATGTCGAAAAGATGTGAAACGTGCATTTGGAGTTTTGCAATTATTGCAAGACCGTCACGTTTTTGGAGAAATGAAGTGGTACATGATATAATGACTACATATATTATACTACAAAATGTGATAATTGAGGACGTGATCTTAATGCACCAATTTGAGACGTCGTAGAGGATCCAACTGCAATGACATAAATGGTGGTAGATGAAATATATTATTTGAACAATTTTTAGCTAGACATAATAAAATTAAGGACAAAAATGCTCATTTTGAATTCTGTAATACATTAATAAAACATGGGAACAACATAATAATTTCAAAAATTGAGTGTTTATGTAATCGTATTTTACTTTTATTTGAATTTGTTCATTAATTTATATATTATATAATATTTTTCGTGCAATTTATGATATTTAAAAATTTAGAATGAAATATAATTTATATTAAATAAAAAGTTTGAAAAAATTATTGTAAAACAATGGCAATGCCACATGGAGACCACCAAAAATAATGACTCACATTACTTGTCTTGTTGCAAGCAATTGTGAATGACATGTGGACATATCTTACACTTGGCAAATAGTGACCAAGTTATATCTTTCCAATTACCACTATAAATGGTAGTACTTTTCCAAATATAAAGTAATAAGAGAAAAGTTTGGCATATATCATTATTATACTATCTCTTTGTTTGTTCTTGTTCTTAATTTTGTTTATTATTATTAATTTGTTAGCTATTTATTTTATAACACGTTATCAGCACGAGACTCTGCCAACTTGAGATATTTTAAATAGAAAATATGGATATGCCCCAAATTTCGTTTAGATCAATGATCAATCATGAAGATATTTGTGTAATTGATAGCGAAACAACGCACGCCATATTCAAAGATCAGAAATACTTCTCTTACTTGCTTAGAAGAAAAGGGAATGTTACTACAATTTCTGGTAATTCAAACTTAATAGAAGGCTCCGGAAGAGCTACTATATTCTTGTCTAAGGGGACAAGACTTGTTATAAAAGATGCATTGTTCTCTTCTAAATCCCCAAGAAATTTATTAAGTTTTAAAGATATTCGCCGAAATGGATATCATATAGAGACAATAAATGAATGAATGATGAATGCCTTGGCATTACCAAGATTGTCTCAAACCAGAAATATGTGTTAGAGAAATTATCAACTTTATCTTCTGGTTTATATTATGCACAAATAAGTACAATTGAAGCACATTCTATCGTAAATCAGAAGTTTACTGACTTAAAAACTTTTGTGCTTTAACATATGACCGAATGGGTCACATTGAATCAATAATGATGAGACGAATTATTGAAAACTCAAAAGGACATCCATTAAAGAACCTGAAGATTCTTACATGTGATGAATTTTCACGTGCTGCTTGTTATCAAGGTAAATTGTTAACTAGGCCATCACCAATGAAGGTTAACATTGAATCTCCTCAATTTTTAGAACGTATAAATTGGGATATATGTGGACCTATTCACACATCTAGTGGGTTGTTTAGATATTTTATAGTTCTAATAGATGCATCTTCAAGATGGTCTCATGTGTGCCTCTTATCATCTCGCAGCCTGGGGTTTGCAAAATTATTGGCACAAATAATACGATCAAGAGCGCAATTTCTAAATTATCCAATTAAGGCAATTTGCCTTGATGATGTTGGAGAATTCACATCCCAAGCTTTTAATGATTATTTCTTATCAATTGGGATAAAAGTTGAACATCATGTTGTTCATGTTCATACTCAAAATGGCCTTGCTGAGTCGTTCATTAAGCGCTTACAATTGATAGCAAGACCTCTACTTATGAAAACTAAGTTATCCACTACTGTATGGGGCCATGCTATCTTACATGCAGCATCACTTGTTCGTGTCAGACCGACTAATTATAATAAATACTCTACTTCACAATTAGTATTTGGTCATGAACCAAATATTGTTCATCTACGAATTTTTGAATGTGTTGTATATGTACCACCGCAGCGCACTAAGATGGGCCCCAAAGAAGGTTAGGCATATATGTTGAGTTTGATTCACTGCAAGATTTGCAGATTGTCGATTTGATGAAATAAATTTTTTGCAATTAGGGGGAGAGAAAAAGGAACTTAAAAATGAAATTGCATGGAAAGTTTCATCATTATCTCATTTTGATCCACGTTCCCTTATGTGTGAACAAGAGGTCCAAAAAATTATCCATTTGTAAAACATAGCATAGCATATCGAATGTCAGACACATTTATTAATTTGAAAAGGATAACAAAGTCACATACTCCCTCAGTAAACGTGCCTATTCGGATTGACGTCCCCAAAGGACCATCTACAAATGTCATGGCTTCTGAATCACAAATACGCTTGAAGAGTGGCAATACCATTGGGTTGAAAAGATAAAAATCTTAGAAAAAGAAGTACGAAAAATGACACTACAAAAAATCTCACGAAGATAAGATTCAAGATCTGATTAATCCTGATATTTCTGAAGAGATCAGTGAACACGAGACTCAAGTGAATGATGAACTTTCAATAAGTTCTACGGGTGATGAGATAAGTTTAGATCGATAAAAATGATAGTTAATAATGTTTTCACATATAATGTTGCACTTAACATTATGCAAGACAATTATGATCTTGAACTCTTATCTGTTGAAGAATGTCGATGAAGATGTGATTGACCAAAAAGGCAAGAGGCAATTCAATCAGAATTAGACTCACTTGCTAAACGTGAGAATTTTTGACCAGTAGTTCAAACCCCTAATAATGTAAAATTGGTTGGCTATAAATGAGTTTTTATGCGAAAGCAAAATGAGAGAAATAAAATTGTAAGATACAAGGCACGCCTTGTTGCACAAGGATTCTCTCAGCGACCTGATGTCACTATGAAGAAACATATTCACCAATTATGGATGCAATAACTTTTCGATATCTCATCCGTTTAGTTGTTCATGAAAATTTTGAAATAGATCTAATGGATGTGGTTACAACTTATCTTTACGTTCACTTGATAATGAAATTCATATGAAAATTCCAGAAGGACTTAAAATGCCTAAAGCATATAATTCAAAACCTCGAGAAATGTGTTCAATTAGATTACAAAAGTCATTATATGGCTTGAAACAATCAAGACACATGTGGTATAATCGCCTTAGTGAGTACTTGATAAAATAAGATTATATAAATGATGTCATTTGCCTTGCATTTTTATTAAGAAAACAACGTCAGGATTTGTTATGCTTGCAGTTTATGTTGATGACATTAATCTCATTAGAACTCCAGAAGAGGTCCAAAAGGCAATTGAATATCTAAATAAAGAATTTGAGATGAAAGACCTTGGAAAGACAAAACTTTGTCTGAGTCTACAAATTGAACATTTAGCAGACGGGTCTTCATCCATCAATCTGCCTATACTGAGAAAATCTTGAAACGAATTTACATGGACAAAGCACATCCATTAAGTACTCCAATGATTTTACGATCACTTAAAGTGAGTAAAGATCCATTCCGACTTCAAGAAGAGAATGAGAAATCTCTTGGTCCTGAAGTACCTTATCTTAGTGCAATTGGCGCACTTATGTATCTTGCTAATTCTACGAGACCTGACATAGCATTTTCTGTTAATTTATTAGAAAGATTTAGTTCTTCTCCTACACGAAGACATTGGAATGGAGTTAAACATATATTGCGATATTTAAAAGGGACTAGTGATATGTGTCTATTTTGTATTAACAAAGATAGTGCATATCTTGTTGGTCATGCAGATGCAGGTTATTTATCTGACCCACATAAAGCTCGATCTTAAACAGGCAATCTGTTCACATACGGAGGTACTGTTATATCATGGAGATCTACGAAGCAGTTCATAGTGACTACTTCTTCAAATCATGCTGAGATAATAGCAAGTAGAGAATGTGTATGGTTGAGATCAGTGATACATTTCATCAAAGAAAAATGTGGATTGAAATGTGATGTCAAGATACCCACTATGCTCTTCGAAGAATGATATTGATATACAACAAATTCGTTCAAGTGATGGTCCAGCAGATTTATTCACCAAATCTTTACCAGCCTCAACTCTTGATAAGATGGTGCAAAAGATTGAAATGCGAAGACTTAAACATCTTAATTGTGGTCTTTATCAGGGGGAGTAAAATACGTGTTGCACACTTTCTTCCTTAATCTAGGTTTTGTCCCACTGAATTTTCCTATAAAGGTTTTTAATGAGGAAACAAGTAAAACGCATTGTGAATGTCTATGTATATTTGTTTTCAACTTTTCATTTATATAGACATCCAAGAGGGAGTGTTGTAAAACAATGACAATGCCACATGGAGACCACCAAAAATAATGACTCTCATTACTTGTCTTGTTGCAAGCAATTGTGAATGACATGTGAACATATCTTACACTTAGGCAAATAGTGGCCAAGTTACATCTTTCTAATTAACACTATAAATAGTAGTATTCAAATATAAAGTAATAAGAGAAATTTGGCATATGTCATTATTATACTATCTCTTTGTTTGTTCTTGTTCTTAATTTAGTTTATTATTATTAATTTGTTAGCTATTTATTTTATAACAAAAATAAAATTTTTATCACGAAAATTATATAAAGTAATCATTGAAAAAAAGAAATAAACGATTTAAATAAAATAAAAATAATAATATAATATTAAGAAAAGAGAAAAATATTCTTTTTTAGAGAATAAAATATAAAATTATATTAGAAATTAATTATCTGAAAAAATAAAAACCTTTATATTTGAGAGTAAAATAAAGTATAGAATTGGACAGGCCTTATAGGTTTAAAAAAAAATCAAACCTCTTTTAAAGTGATACCCGCACCCGCTCATCTGATTCAAATATTTCCGCCCTTTTTTGATGTATTAGTACAATAGTAGTGAACTGTTAACAGTATCGAAGAAAAAATGGAGACTAAAGGCTCTTCACCATGTCCATACACGGCGGCCGTTCGACGGAACCCTCACCGGAAAGCAAGAGCAACACCGTTCTCCACCGCGCCCGTTTCGCTTCTCCAGCCTTCAGCATCACCGCCACAAAATATCCCTTCGTTCCCCATTGAAGAAATTCTGTCCATGGAAGTCCCTGAAAAAAAACTTACGGAGGCATCATCGGAGAATCTGAAGGTATTTATGAGAATCCGAACATTAAACATTCAACGAGAAACACTGAAAAAAGTCTCCGAAATGAAGAAGACAAAGAATACTTGGCCCAAAAACCCTAAGTCGACTAATGCGTTGCCGAAGAAGCTCAAAAAGAGCAATGAAGTCTGTGTGACAGTGAACGATGCACATTCTGTAACTGTATCGCCCCCACAGAGCTTACAAGATGGCAAACGTATTAAATCAGAAGTTTATCAAGGGTTTTCACAAGTCTTCTCATCAGAAGCATCTCAGGTTATTTGTTTATATTTTTAGATAACCAGATATTACATTTATGCTAAATTACTTTTTTGTATTAAATTGAAATATATCCAGGATTCTCTAGTTTGGGGTTGAGATATTGCGATTTGTGTTGCAGAGGGAAGTGTATGAAAAAATGGTGAGTCCTTTAGTTGAGGATCTTCTGAACGGTAGGAGTGGCATGTTGGCTGCATTGGGACCAAGTGGTTCTGGGAAAACTCATACCATCTTTGGGTGTGGAAGGGACCCTGGTATGGTGCCTTTGGCTCTTGGTCGAATTTTATCACAAGAAGACAACAAGATGCAGTCACAGAGGTGCTTTCATTTCTAATGTGTTCTAAAGGATTTTCAATATATTTTAGCAATTTCCTTGTCCTTGGGGTTTGAACTTTCTTAAAACTGTCATTGCATTCTTAATTGTGGGATAAAATGCATTCAATAATTGCTTTTTTGGCCCATGATTTATCACGTGCAGGATATTTTATCTATCCATGTTTGAGATCTCTTCTGAGAAAGGAAAATCTGAAAAGATATTTGATTTACTTAAAGATGGGGCTGATTTGTTTATCCATCAATCATCGATTAAAGGCATGCGAGAGGTTGTTCTTTGAATTGCTGTATAGCTTCTCTTTGTTACATTTTTTCCCCAGTCTATAACTCCTGCGGTTCAAAGAGATCAAATAATTGTGTGCGCTCTGGTGCTTCTGAACAGGCTATACTTTATGATCCATTACAAGCTGAATCTCTAATCGCGTCTGGACTTTTGAAGCGTGCTACAGCTATGACAAATTCAAACAATCAATCTAGGTAAGTTTTGGATATAAAAACTTATGTTGGTCTGTGGCTGTTGTTTTGCTTTATGCTCTGGTTTGTGATATTTGAGACACTGTTGCTAGTGTCTCTCCCTATGATATCCGGGAACATATGTTTTCTTTTCTTCAAAGGTTAGCTTTCTTGCTCAAGTGACTTTTCTTTACAAAGCTGTGCTTCTTGTACTTCTTAAACTTGAAATGATTGATGGAACCATTCACGATAATGATCTTTTCAATTGTGGAAACCAACCTTTCGTCGTTAATCTTCGGAGGCAAATTACATATTTATATACACAATAAAAGAATTGTTGAGACTCCCTTTCTTTTGATATCCCCAATTTGGGATTTTATCATTCAAAGGGAAGTGGACAACTCGAGAATTAAAATTGTAGGTATTGAATTTGAAGAAAGAATTAATAGAAGACAGAAAACCGAAATCTTGTTTTGAATCATTTTCCAGTTTACGTACATGATGGACAGTTTAGGTTTACAGTCATGTTGCAATTGTATTTATCATGATGAAAATTTTAACATCATTGCAGTCGTTCACAGTGCATCATAAACATCCGCTGTGAATATAAGGAGGTTAATGGAGAAGTTGGTGATAACTCAAACAGTGCTGTCCTGACCATAGTTGACCTTGCTGGAGCTGAGAGGGAAAAGAAGACTGGTAATCAGGTACAGATTGTCTTTGGCCACTGAATCATATCATTACACAGAAGCTGTTTTATGGAATTTTAAAAGATCCCTTTCTGTTAGTATCTTTGATTTTAATGTCAAGACTAGGTTAGACCTCGATCTTCAGACCACCTGAAGAAAATTGTGACTCTTCAATCTTTCTTAACCTTAGATATTATGTTGCAAGTTTGGCGGTTAATGTATTTTTCTGGCTTGCAACATCTCACTGATAATATTACTCATGTCTAGGGGATTAGACTGCTCGAAAGTAATTTTATCAACAACACATCAATGGTGTTTGGCCTATGCTTAAGGGTATGTAGCATCGATCTGGTTTTCTGACTTTCCTTTCATGAATATTGAGGTATCCCACTCTTTTTTATTCATCTACTGGAAGTTCTGTGCAGTCATTACTGGAGCATCAGAAGAACCCCAGGAAACCTATGCGGAAGCACTTTCAAAACTCTTTGGTAATGTTTTACTTTCTTATCCTTCTCCGTCACTTTCCAGTAAATTTTATTGGTCTCTAGTCACTGCTTGTTACTTTTATATTTGCTTCTACTTGTCGAAATAAATCATTTTGCTCCTATCCAATGTTATCTAACACAGTTCCCTATAAAATGCATAGGAAGGTGTAATAAATGTTTCACACAGTGATCTATTAGAGTCTCGCGTCAAGTCATATTTCAGACAATTTTATGTTAAGAAATAACTTGAACAAAAATGTATTGTAATGCTAGATTTGGTGTCGAGGTCACTGCACAGTTTATTAGAGATTAATATTCAAGCTAGATATGTTCTGTACTGGTATATTTTCTTCCTTCAAGTCTTTGATTCCCAGCCCCCAAGTCAATGTTGAGGCTGTTTGTAAAATGGTTTTATTCGTTGGATAGGTATATTGTATACACAGCTTTGGATAGCTATTTTTCTATCAGATAGAATATCCTTCATCTGATTTTCCTTAGTAATTTTCTGGGTTCTTATTTTGCATAGTTGACCAGATACTTGCGAGATTATTTGGAAGGCAAGAAACGGATGGCATTGGTATGCATTTACTCCTGCAGAAATCAGTTTAGATATTTGAAAACTGTCATGAACTGCTAAAAGTATGGGAAGTCCATCAATTTTTTCTGCTTCACAATTTTCTTAACATTGTCCTTTGTGGCTTTCTATGTCCATGCTGCAGCTTCTAACTGTAAGACCCGGGGAAGAAGACTATCTTGATACTTCTTTTCTGCTAAGGCAGGCTTCACCATATACAAAAATCAAGTATGACGGCTGTTATAACAATTGCTTTAGCATTGAGCTTTTTAATTATTTAGAAGTAATTTTTGAACAAGGAACTGTTGATGCAGGTTTGATATCATTGAAGAACATGGAATTTTAAACCACAATAAGAGGCCTGTGCAAAGAACACCTAGCTATGTGCAGCTTAAAAGAATGAAGTTGAGCAAAAATGAAGATTCTGAGGTGTATCTTATTTGTCCCATTTTTCTATTTTACATCTTGCACCCAAGACTTTATGCTTAAGTACATGTTTCACCAGAGGCTTGGCGTGAGGTGATTGTCTAATCCAGTTTTTGGTGTGAGGTGATTGCTTACTGAATTACCAGTTTCAGTTAGTCTCTTAAGATTATCCTTGAACCTTCAACATAGAGAGAAAAACCATTCTGATCTTTGTGCTTTAAAGCGACTCTTGTAAGAAAACATCTTTTGACAATCTCTTGGGTGACAACTTTAAATTACCAAGTTAACTAAATATTCATTCTGCTTAGAAACAATATCTTGTTCTACCTCCAGGGTTTTGGTCAAGTGGGAGGAGTGCGACGCGTGATGTGTGGGGGTTGGGCTGTCATAGGTTCAAACCTTTCTAGAGACAAAAGTTCAGTATTAAGTGGAGAAGGGATAGAGGGATTGGCCTATTATACACTGAATTCATAATTTTGTGGTATTGGCCTCCAGGATTTCTTTGTTATAAGAAATAGTCAATATTTTGATCCAGTGCTCTTTCATTAAGATGATGTTCATATGTTTCCTTTTGCAATTCTCTTTCCAATTTGTCTATTTATTGTTCATTCACCTATTATCGTTAAACAGAAAATATTATTTAATAAATAGAAACAATACAATCACAACAACCAGGAGGTGCAGTGAACTTAAAATCATAACTATCAGTGAATATGCTGAAAACTGAAAAGACAAATAAAAGACTAAAACTACATGGTGATAGATTTGTTAATAATATTGATCTCATTGTGCAAATGAGAAAAGAAAATAATTATTTCTATATAAATGGATAGTATCAAATTAAATGAGGAGACAAAATTAATACTGTTAATTACAGACTAGGAAACAAAGTTAAATAATATATTATCATTGTAAGAGAATGCAAACTTGTCCACATTATCAACTGCACAGTGACTCAAACAAAGTTTTATATATTACTATGTGATGTATTGGGCTATTTTGTGTTCTGTATCCAAAGTTATTATGGCTGGCAATCCTACAAAAGATGTGCCAAAAATATCATGAACTGTTCACAAAAATTCAAGCTACAACTTTGGGGTAACTAATCTTCTGCTAATTGTAGGTGTAGGTTTTCTTTACCCAGCAACTTCGGCCTTCAAAAAATTCATAGTTATTATCTATTCATGTCAACTGTTATCTTCATGCAGATCAACCAAGGAAGTGATGAATGTCCTCAACTTTTGAATAAAGGTTATCAAAATGTTCAATTCTCCGATCTCTATTTTTCCTCTTTTCCATATTTGTAGAATGGACTGCAAAGTACCTCCAGCAGAGGATTGTGTTTAAAATTGTTTGCTTCTGTTGGATAGAAGCGGCTGCGAAAGGAATGAAGGATGTCAGCTTAACAGACGCTCGTGTTCAGTCTGAGGAAATCATCTCTATAGAAGCAAATGTGGGGAATATTCTCAGAGTTGATCAGGTTGAATTGGAAAGGAAAGAGAGAAATCATCACATTCTGCAAAATTTTGGTAAAGCTTTGTGGAAAGTCTTGAAAGAATACAAGAAAAAACTTGAGGTATAATGCGCTTACAATTACTTTTGTATAACTTGCTACTATTGGATTTTAATATACTTAAGGTTCCATTATTGGGCTTTACCAATTAGGAACTACATACATTTGGTTATACTGAGTAGTTGTGTTCTTGTAACAGGTGGCAGAAAATGAAATCTGCACCCTTAGGAATTGCTTAACTAGTGAAAAATCTAGATCTGCTGAACTAGAGAACCAACTGAGGGATTGGCAAAGTAATTGCTGCTGTAGGGAAGGAAAAAAATCGTTAGATTGTGAGGTACATGTGCCGGAATCATTTTTATATTGCTAATACTTTCCTTTTCTTGTCCACCATATAAATTTTGGTTTGGATCTTCTCTTCCATTTCACGTTGAGATGAGATTCTGAAGTAGATAGGTAGTGATTTTCTTAACTATATACTCTTTGTTCAAGGTTTCCCAACTAATACCTTTATGTGTTCATTCTTGGGCTTTACCATTTAAGAACTATATTTGTTTATACTGAACAGTAATTTTCATGTAACAGGTGGCTGAAAATGAAACGTGCACTCCTAGAGATCATATAACCAACGAGAAAACAAGATTCTCTAAACTAGAGTATGAATTGAGAGATTGGCGAAGTAACTGCAGCAGTAGGAAAGGGATTTTAAGTGAGGTTTCCTTCAGAGAAGTGGATGAATTTGAAAGAAAAGATTTGGAGGATCATCAGTCCAATGACTACAATAAGGTAAATAAGCAAGATTCATCTTGGAGAACAAGTTTTAGATCCTTTAATACTTATCTTTTGTTAGAAAATAGGAACAGGAACACGAATAGTACATAATAGAATCCTAATTAGTATATAAATCCTTCTTGGAAAAGGATTGTACCAGTGTTGTGAAAGGCGCTTGCCTTTCGACTTTGGCATAAGGCGAGGCAAGGCGAGGCACTTTCACCTATTTTCCTTGAGGCGAGACGAGTTGAAAATGGCGACCTTATGGCGCTCTTTGGTGACTTTCTGCGACAAGGCTGGCGCTGCCTTTTTATTTTTTAGCTTTTTTTTAAAGGTCTGATTTATAATTAAAAGCCAAAATTAGGGTTTTTTGGGAACATTCCAGATTTGCGATTGCCTCCTCTTCTCCTCAGTCGCGAACCCTTCGTGTTTGCCTCCTTTTTGCAAAAACCGACTTTGCGATCTCCTCCTTCAACTGACTTTGCGACCTTCTTCTTCAACTAACTTTGCGACTACTACTCCTTCGCCGCTTCGTGACTGTTGCCATGTACGTTTCTTCTTCTTCAGTTCTTCTCTTCTAATTCTTCTATTATTTTCTTCTTCTTCACTTCTCTGTTTTTCATGCACTACTGTGCTCTGTTTTCAGTGTGGTAGGAAACAGGGTTGTTCACTCACTCGGTGTTTTGTTCACTATTAGTTTTTAAATTTTAATATTTGTTAATATATATTATTGCTATTGAGATTTTGGATATTTGTATGTGCAATTAAAAATTTTAATTTTTGGTATTAATTGAAGGCGAGCGCCTCGCCGTTCGCCTCGCCTCGTGGCGAGGCAGGCCCTTGTCGCCTTTTGTCGCCTCTCGCCGTCCAAAACACTGAGTCAGACCTTATTTTTTTTTTTTTAAAAAAAGGCGCCGCCTCGCCATCGCCACCACCACTGCCATATTGGCACCTTACGTCACTTTCTGAGTTCGCCTCGCCACACTGTGAAAAGTCGTGAGGGCCTCGCCTCGCCTTTGGCGAAAGGCGAGCGCCTTTCACAACACTAGTTTATTCACAATCTCTCCTGCTATTACTTTAGCTAATAAGATCCAAACAAAACCAACTGAGGTTGGAAAAGCCAAACCCAAGTCTTCTGCCACTATAAACTTTGTTCTTTATGTCCCTGATTCTTGCATTTGTCAGTTGTTTGACGTGTGCCCTACATTGTAGCATAACATCTTTTGATGATTTTTTTCTCATGCAAGACCGCAGTACGTATCACAAGGTCTTTATTATCTTAACTCTCCAAATTTCTTCACAGCATGCTATACTACAGATCCTCCAGACCTAATTCACAAACATTTAGGACATCCGAGTCTATCCAAGCTGCGAAAGATGGCGCCTTGTTAGTCTAGTTTATCCACATTAGATTGTGAGTTGTGTCAACCTTGAAAGCACACCCGTGTTATATTTTTACGAAGTAATAAGGGTCGTCAAAGTCTTTTTTTCGTTAGTTCATTATGATATTTAGGGTCCTAGTAAAATTAATAAAAAATTAGTATTTTGCTAGTTTCATTGATGATTATTCAAGATGCACTTTCGTTTTCTTAATGAAAGATCATTCTAGGTTCTATTTAAAAGTTCTGCTGAAATACAAAATCAGTTTGGTGTTTCTATTCATACTTCTCGTACTTATCCTCTCAATTTCAGGAGTTTATGACTCACTAAGGATATACATCAAACATCTTGACCAAACCCTCATCATAATGAAAAAGCATAAAGGCAAAATAGGCATCTCACTGAGACCACTTGCACTCTTCTTTTTGAATCCCATGTTTCTGGCTGTGTTTTTTAGGCAATGCAGTCCTTAAATCTTGTTATTTAATTAATAGAATGCCCTCGTCTTCTGTGAGATGTTTACAATCTAGGGTTGGTTATCAAAGAAAGTAACATTAGTAGGCCTAAAGTAGAGGTCAGGCGAAAAGCATCGGTATCCCCTTAACACCTTTTGGATAAAGAATGTCACATTTTTTATTAGGTGAAAAAGACACATTTAAGAGCACGAGGAGCCAATTTGTCATATCTTGGAGTGATGATATAGACAAAATATATGCTCCCAAACATACGTAGTGAAAGAGAAAGAGAGTTGACTTAGGAAACAATAAGAGTGTAGAACTTGATTTTGAATACCAAAGAAAGCTCTTTGATTCTATACAAGAATCGTACAAGCTCTAATGCCATGTGCAAGATATAACAGAAAATATTAATGAATTCTAATTACATTGAGCCCTATTTATAGATATAGTAGTACAATACTCTGACTTAATAATATTAGTCAAAATTAGTTTTTCTTTTCAAACTTTCATCAGTCTCCAGTCGCGACTTCTTCTCCTCTTCTCCAGTCGATCATCTTCTTCTCCTTTCGCGTGAGTCTGCTGTCAGGTATGACCTCTTTTTTTACTTCTTTTAAGTTTTTCTCGAATCTCGACCTCTTCTTCTTCTTCAGCTCTCTTCTTGACTTCTTCTCTTCTTTCTTCTTTTCTTCTCTTCAGTTCTCTTCTATTCTTCAGCTTCTTGTTGCTGAACCCAGGATTGTGAATCGGGCCGAGACTGCTGCTCACTGCTATGCTTTTTATGCTCTGTTTTGTTCACTGTCACTGCTGACTGCTGTCTCTATTTAAAAATATAAAAATTTAATCCTTCTATAATTATTTGTTCCCTACTTAATATAGTTTTATAGAAATTATTATAGTATTGTCCATCAATAAGTGAATTCAATTGTCTTTTGAATTATTGGGTCTTTAAAGTTCTAGACTTTTAGTATCTAGTAAGTAGTATCTACTATTAGTTTTTGAATTGAATTATTTGCTAATATATGTTATTGCTATTGAGATTTTGGATATTTATATATGCAATTAAATATTTTAATTTTTGGTATTAATTGGTGCCTCATTTCAAAAAGGCTCGTGGCGAGGCGAGGCAGTCCCTGCCACCTTTTGTTGCTTTCTGCCGTCCAAAACACTAGAATAAACGATATCACACGAGTGATTTGTTACCAAAAAATGTGATTAGGAGTGCCTGAGTTCATTTGCTAGAATTGGAAACACAAGCAAAAGAATTACCCATTACAGAAACATCAAGTTGAGCAACTGAAGCTACTTGTTGAGATGTTTGCTTGCTTGGTCAATGTTGAAGGAACACATATTTTGTCTAAGCAATATGAATATTATTGATGGTCGATTAGGATGATC
Organism: Solanum pennellii; assembly: GCF_001406875.1. Classification (NCBI taxonomy): domain Eukaryota; kingdom Viridiplantae; phylum Streptophyta; class Magnoliopsida; order Solanales; family Solanaceae; genus Solanum; species Solanum pennellii. Next base: position 31,990,089 of record NC_028644.1, read on the forward strand.
AACAGATGCTACTTGTGCTGATGTCTGCTTACATGCCCAATTTCGAAGGAGCTCATTATATTCCTTTAGAGCAATAGTACCATAACTGGGTGGTGGGCCATGCAAAATATAACAAATTTCATGAGTGTGTCCAAGCTTATGACAATAATACACTTGGACCGAGATTTTCCAAAATGACCTCATCATCATTGATTCTCCATAGATTGATATGCTCGTTTTTCTATGATGTAAGACGCGAGAATAGAGGAGTCAATGGTGGGTGATGAAACTACTTTGTGACTTGGAGGCGAGGCCACACGAAGTAGACGAGAGAAAAAATCATCAATCCTAAGGAACTGCAGAACTAGCTAATATGCGATCACACACTAAATAATGGTTAGTAGGGATCAATAAGTGTAAGAACTAGAAATAACGTCTGCCTCTGCTATTGTTGTGTTTCCACATTCATAGTGGCTGACATTTATGTTTAAATTTCTTCCTGACTGCCTGTACCTATTCAAAGTAAGTAGACATATTATATTCTTGTTTCTTTAAGTTGGTCATTCAAAATATCACATCAGATAATCAAGATATGTCACAAATGTATAAAGCACGAGCCTTTTTCCAAACGGAATAACATGTATGGAATGGGGGAAACAAGGATATCAACTTGGAATCAATAGATTGCCATAGGAGACTACATAATTGAGCAACAACCTTCTCGCATTGTGCTTTGACTTTTGCATTTTCCTCACTAGTCTTTGCCTTTTCATCTACCACACACATTATTCGGTAAGTGGTCTTGAACACCTTGACCCTGCACCACAACTCAACCGAGGAAGCCCAAGAGCTAAATAGAGCTTGAGCTTTTTATATTTTTGGAGTAAAAATATCAATCTCGAAAGACATTATGAAATCATGGGTCTTTTGTTTGATGGATAGAGTTATGCAGGTATAGTAATGTGGGTATTACTTGTACATATATTAGTTAGGCATAATACATATATTGGACCCTAAACTTGGCTTCAAATTTTAACTTTGACCTCCAACTTTCATAATGCACAAATAGACACTTCTATCCAACTTTTAAATAAATAAATACATGTGTCCTACATGGCAAAATACACGTAGGACACCATGTAGGACAAAAAATGACATGTAGGACATGTGTCTATTTTTTCAATTTTATACAAGTTTGTTTTTACTTTTGCACACCCAAAGTTGAAGGGCATAAATTTGATTCGAAACCAAGTTAAAAGGCATATTTATGTATTATGCCTATTAGTTATGCAGATTTTAGTTATACACATATTAGTTATGTAGGTATTAGTTATCAGGATTTAGTTATGTAGATATTACAATACATTGGTGAGCTAATTTTTAGTTCTTATTCCAAAAATAATTAATAAGAATTTAAGAAAATAAATTAAAAGTAATTAAGCAATTAACAAGACTAAAAAAGAAAAAACTTGGCAGTGATATATTTAACATGTATTAATTATTTGATTTTTTGTAAATTAATATACATTTAAAAGTAAATTAATAGGGGTGAATGTGTAATTTACTATTTTATTATTGATTTCTGTATCTCAGTGTTGTGAAAAGCGCAGAAAAGCACGCTTCAAAGCGCGGCGACCCTTGTGCGCTTTTTTATCTTGAGGCGAGGCGATCTGAAAAAAGCTCTCGCTTCAGATGAAGAAGCGAGAAGCGACCCTAAGGCAAAAGCGCAATAAAGCGCGCTTTTTATAAAAAAAAGCGACAATTAGGGTTTTTTTTAAAAAAATTAGGTTTTTTTTAAAAAAAAATCTGAAATATAACCTTCTCTCTCCTCACGACTCTTTCCCTTCTTTTCTCGTCGCGGCTCTTCTTTCACAATACTTCTTTCCCTTCTTTCTCTCCTGACGATCTCGACTGAGGCTGCCTCTCTCTTCAACCTCAACCGCGACTGCATGTAACTTTTTGTTCATCTCTTTTTTAGCTAATGTTTATTAGTTCATCTCTATGAGTTTCTTTTCTCCTGAAATGTACAATCTTCGCCTGTGCTTCATCTCTTCATCTCTCTGAGTTTTGACTACTCTAGTTTTTTCTTCTTCTTCTTCTCTTCTTTTCTTCATCTCTGCTGCCTGCTCTATTTCTAATTACTGACTGCTGCCTCCTCTGTTTTTTTTTTTTCAATTCTTTTGCTTTTTTTTTTTAATTTTATTTTGTGATCAGTCTAGCAGCCTTGTTGAAGAATAGGAGTTTGAATCTTTGTGATTTAATCATGTTTTTGATTTTTTGCTTTATATGTTATGACTTATGAGTATTTTTGCCTATGTAATTTCTTTCAATCTAAGACTATATTACCTCTATTTAGTTATTTAATATTTTTTTATTTTTATACTAAATGTCGCTTTTTAAAAAAAAAGCGCGCGCTTCGCTTCACGCTTCTCGCTTCTGTGAAGCAAGCCCTCGTCGCTTTTTTCCGCTTCTCGCTTCCCAAAACACTGCTGTATCTACATTATTTTATGGAGACCCTATTTGTAGACACTACAATAGGATCCTTTTGCTAAATAGGATACTATATACTAATCCTATTCCTATTTGAGTAGGATTGTATATACCTATTTCTATTCTAACAACTTCATCAGTTTCTGGTAGGCAAATTGATGCCTTTGATCCACCAACATCAATTTGAGGGGAATGTTAGCATGTTGGACAGATTTGAATAGGTGCACATATCTATGTAATAGCTCTAAATATTTGTGTGATATGTTATCAATTGCTTTCCATATGTAGGAGATATCAGAGATTAATGTAGTATGTTTTCAGAGATATAACAATAAGGAATAACAGATATAAGGGGTGTATACAAAATTTTGGGCATATAAATCAGAATTCTTTCTATTTAATGGAAGAACTCTCCATTTTAGAGTATTCATTCAGCAAAACTGACAAGTATAATTTGTTATGGACTGCTCAACAGGTTGAAAGTTCAACTGGAGATGCTACTGCTGCTGAAGATCAGGAGAACACAAATGAACTGAATGCAGCGAGTCCACAATGGAATGGCAAAGAACCTGCTGTGTTAAGTGGGTCATGCTCTTCCACTGATCAGGAGTACAGGCGAAAAGAGGAAAGTTTTGGTAATAATAAATTTCTTAATCCTATTCATATTCAATGGTAGTTGTATAAAAATTTGACACTACTTCTCCCTATGATCTGTACCATACCTCTTAACTTCATTTCGTTTTGTCTCATCGTCTTTGATGTTTGACTCAAGTGCACTAATTACTAATATCTGTTCTATGTGTGAAGTTTCTAAACTCAGCACTTTTCAAGTGACTTTCGTAGACAGAGACATGGATACCTTGTTGGAAGAAGACCATTCGCCTTTTGATTCAGTACTTCCAGAATGTTGTACAATCAGCACTGCTAAGTCATCTCTCTCCTTTGAAAATAACAGCTCTTTTCTAGTGGGTGAGGACCAAACAGAAAACAAAGAGGACAAGGTCAGTTCAGTCATGCTATTAGTCACTCTTGGTTATAAATTTCTCTATCACAAGTAATTCACATGTTTAATCTCTATTTATTTCACAAGGATACTTATGCTAATTATCGCTCCTGCTAATGTTTAATCTAAAATGCATTAATCCTAAATTTCTAACAATATAATGTTCTCAAGCTACTATTGTGTTTCTCTTTAAGAAAAATAACACAGTAAAATTACTTCGGGTATTTTTGATGTCTTCTGTGTAACAGCTAGTAATTTGCTTCCCCTTACCATCATGTCCGTGGAGGATGTTTAGTGGCTTTCTTTGGCGAAGAAACTAAGGTTAGGCCCACCCTTGCTGATATAAGGAGATGGTCACCTGCAACTTGGACAAACGTATTTGGGGGTAACATCTATGAGATGGATGGGGGGACTTGTTTAAATTTCCGAATAGATACATGGCTGAGAAGATCATTCAGGGAAATGGTTCTAGAAAAAGACCAGAATGGAGTGAACTCCATTACAGTTGAAAGAAAATGGATTAAAGCGGTTGGAGTACCTCTCCATCTGTGGTGGCTACTGAAGAAGAATCAGAGCTCAAAACCCATTTAAAATGGGCTAGAAATCTTGTGAAAACTGATGGTAGGAAATTGCCGAGGGAGGTTTGCATAACTCGACAGGTAGAGCCTAACTCGGGGACATCTATAAAATAATGAGAATGATAATAAGACTTAAGAATGACAATAACTCCTTTGTTCTACTGACCTATACACTAATGAGTTTATACAAATTTACAAAGTAAAAGGGACAACTACAGGGGATAACAATTAAGAGGGCAGAGGATAATTACAAGTACAAGAGACAATTACAAAGAATACAAATATAATTAATGACCAGTAGATAATGATATTGTTTTACTCTAACACCCCCTTCAAACTGTTGCCAATATAAAACAGAGACGAAGTTTGCTAAAATACATAGAGATGAGCTGTTGTCCAAGCAGTTTGGTAATTATATCTACGATTTGGTCAGCACTGGAAATGAAGTGAATTGAAAGCCTACCTAACATGATTTTCTCTCACACAAAGGGATAGTCTAATTCAATGTGCTTGGTCCGGGCATGTAATATAGGATTCACACTCAACTAAATTGCACCGATGTTATCACAACATATGATAGTAGGGACAACACGTGAAATACCAAGTTCACAAAGAAGAGAGCTTACCCACATGATTTCAGCTGTGGCATTGGTAAGTGATTTGTATTCACTCTCTGTTGAGGCTCGGGCAGCAGTGGTTTCTTTCTTTGTCAACCAAGAGATCAGATTGCTGCCTTGGTACACAAGATACCCATTAGTAGAACACTGGTCATCTGGCCAGCCAGCCAATCACTATCTGAAAAAATGGTGAAGTTTCAAGGTAGAATTCTTGGAAAATAAACAAACCAATGTTGGTCGTGGCATGTATATAGCGAAGTAGACACTTCACGGCTTGCCAAAGAACCTTAGTTGCACAATCCATAAATTGAGCTAGTTTGTTGACACTAAATACAATGTCTGGGCAAGTCTAGTGTTGTCAAAGGCATGCTTAAAACGTGTTTAAGCCCTGAAGCGAGGCTCAAAATGTGTTAAGTGCCTCACTTATTGTGATTTTCTGTCGTCATCAATGTTCTAAGGCATACTTTCCCTTGCCAATGAGCATCTTCTGAAGAAATGACACTAGACAATTGATATTTCACATTGTCGTAATTTTTTTTCAATATCTTTGTTCACATATTTGTCATTTTTGCTTATAATCATTAGTCCTGGACTAGACATATATATTTGTATTTTTTTCTTTCTTTGTGCCTTTTTCATTAAAGCCCACAATATAATTGGACTTAAAGCCCTAACAACCTTAAACATTTTTGCATTTGATAACACTAGACGAGTCAAGGTCATGTATTGCAGGGAACATACAATTTGACAGTATTGCTCAGAATTTGACAACAGTTCATCCATTGTCTTGCTCCAAATTGTAGCCACGGTCATCAGTGTGATATACGACCTATATTCTTTACTACTTGTCTCTTTCAATAGATCAGCCACATATTTATTTTTTGTCAACAATAGGTTGTCTGATACCCTTTTCACCTCAATCCCAAGGAAATAATTCAAGGCACCCAAGTCGTGGACAGGAAAAATTTCCTTAGTTTCGGTGAGAAACCATGACAACTTAAAGGAATCTAAACATGTAATCACCATGTCATCGACATAAAACAATATATAGATTTTTCATGGGCCTCAAATTAAAAACAAACAATGATGTATCGACCTTGGAGGAGTGAACCATGACCCTCAAAAAATATGTTAAAGCGTTGAAGCCAAGCTCGAGGAGCTTGTTTCAAGTCATAGAGAGCGCTAGGAAGCTAACATACATGATCAGGCTTGGAAGGATCAACATACCTTCAGTTGTTCCATAGAAAATTTAATGGCTAATTGGGCATTGATGTGCCTCAAGTTATAAAAGTTTATTCCAGGAGGCCAAAATAAACAATTAAGAGACTTAGTAATCGTCATGAGATAGTTACGGGGTGGTTTATGTAGAAAAAGGGGCAAGGTAGTTAGAAGAGGGCGTTCAAAGAAAGGAAAGGGAATGCTGGGAGAGTTCTAGCCTCTTGAATGTCTAGAAAGTTTGTGATATGTAATCGTTCATGTCTTAGGATGTAATTTATGGTGTTGGCAGTGTCCTAGTGGTTGTTCTTTTTGGACTTGTTGTAATATCCCCGTATCTAGTGTGAAACAACAATATTTATTCCTTTATTTACTATTTATATAGTTAAGTCTATCAACTTGCTATTAGAGCAATAACGTTCAGGGATGGTAAGAAGAATTGAGGGACAAGTCGAACAAGAGAAGTCTAATTTGACATTTGTTGGAAGGATGGTTGATTGGTTTTAAGAATTGAGAGAGTCTCTTGCGAGAAACAAGGGAGAACCATGATAGTAAAAGCATCCCTTTCTCAAACCAGATCCATTGGGAACCAAGAAAAGGGAAGCATTGTCAACTTGGTTGGAGAAAATGGTGAGAGGAAATCCCGGAAGCTACAACTATCAGTTTTAGGAGAGGATCCTAAGGATGAATTTTCAAAGTGGAAAGGTATTTTGCAGTAAATGAAATTTCTGAAGCTGAAAGACTAAAGGCAACATGTGTTTGTTTGGAAGGAAAAACCTTAAATTGGTATTTATTGGATAGAATCTCGGCAACCAATGTTCACTTGGAAAGACTTCAAAAGGGAGTTGTTGAATAGATTTCGTTATTCTCAAAAGATCAACCAGTATGTGTCACGACTCAACTTCTCGAGTCATGATGAGACCTATTATTACCCACTAGTAGGTAAGTCAACCTGTTCCTATAACGTCAAGTATTGAGTACAAGGGTAGAACTAAACAAAAATAACACTATCAATAAGAAAAAGACAGGCAGATCAATCCAAAAGCTTTACATATAAAAGAAAACCTCTTCGAACTTGGAAATCACGAGTACAGAGTTGTCAAAATATGAAAAAATACAAGTCTCAAAAGTGGACCACAACAAGCCGTCTCAGAGGCAAAAGACTTGCTAACACATAATAGAAGGAGATAGGCTGATCCAGGACGCCTAGTGCTCACCCTCATCTCCGATGTCCACAAGATGCAAAGGATGGCACAAATGGTCACTGTTGGTAGCTGTACTAAGACCGGCATCATGAAAAAGATGAAGAGTGTAGCATGAGTACCAAAACAAAGTTTTTCAGTGGGCATCACAGGCCGACTAAGCAAGAAATGTACAAACACTCTAAAAAGATGGAATCTATACACTCATAGAGGCCAAAGCGAGTAAGAAAAGAAAGGACCTGAGCATACCATAAATGTAGGATTACCTAATCTAAACCTAACTAGACCCCGTAAGCCCAAAAGGTACACTTGTGCGCAAGTTTACATAAAACCTTAACAGACCCCCATAATCCTGACATGTACACATAATAGCTAAGGCCTCATTTGTTTGCACTTAATGGTGGTTTGAATCTTAAAACTCAAAAAAATTCGAAAAAAGTCTTTTTTGATTGGATGGGAATGAATGAAAAAATATTTAATCGTCCCATATTGAATCTGGAATTTTGGTTCTTAATTATTCAGATTCAGTCCATGAAGTGTGTTTGATTTTTAGGTCTGGATCTGAATCATTCATATTCAGCCCATTTGTTATTTTTCAAAAAGCCTCTTAATGGACCTGAAAAGGTCTGAACGGATCAGATCTACAAGAGAGTTTTAACACTATTCAGCCTTATTTAATAAGTTATAAAATTGTATCGTCTTTCTCAGTCTTTGCATGACTTTTGCTCTCACAAGTACAAACTTTCTTCCTCTCTTTCTCAATCAAATACCAATTTTTTCCTCTTGAACTAGTAAGTTTTCATAATCTTTACAAGTATTTTTTTTATATTCATAATTTTCTTGGGGTGTATTGAAACACTTGTTTCAATAATATTTTTAGTGTATTTATATTCATAATGGTTTTTGAGTGAAAAAATACTATTCATAATTAAAAACAATAACTATATATACATATTTGAGGTCTCTTATTAGAATTTTGTATAAGCCAATAATTTTATTGAGACTCTTTGATTATCAAATTTGTTTGTGAGATAACACTAATATATTATCGTTGTTGAACTAGTTGGTGACCAAAATAATGGAGCTCAATAATTCTCATCCCAATCTTTACTTTCAGGTGGGGAAAAATTGGGTAAGAAAAAAACTTATTCGTCTGAATTGTAAATTGACGAGAAGTTGATTACTGCTCTAGAGTTATTGATTAAAAAATAGTGCACCTTCATTTGAAGAATATATGGAAAAATTAGATGGACTTGGATAGGAAGAGTCGTTATACAGTACATGTGTTAGTATATTTGTGAAAGTGTCCACTACAAAAAAACATGAATGACGTTAGAGGTTCACAAGTTAGAGAATTAGATTAAAGTTATTTGAATAAAGATAAGAATTCTTTAGTTTCTCTAATAGTCTAATTAGTCAAAATATATGTTAGGTATTGATAATGTGATACCTTATTTATTTTTTTTCAACTCGTATTTATCATGCTTATTGAACTTTTTGATATTATATTGTGCCTATAAAATACTTTTTATTTGTGATTTTTATGTTCTGCTTGATGACTTTGATTTTTTAAAAATGAAAACATAATATTTTTTGTTGAAATGAATCTTTTATAACATTTTATTAAAATGAAATATTTGATTTCATATGCACATTCAGATATTGAAAACAAATAACAATCATTCAGGGTTTGGATTTGGAGAGAACATCTTAATATTCAAATGTGTATTCAGATCTAGATACATGACTCTTAATGCAAATCTTAATATTCAGACATGTATTCAGATTCAGATGTCTTAATATTAATGAAAACAAATGAGGCATAAGTCTACTTAGAGAAGAGTACCACGAACCGAAAACTGGGCTCCCAACCCAAATAACCACCATATCCAGTCAACTCCCAACCCAACTAGCAAGAGTAACAATCAATCTAGGCCGCCCAACCAGCCAGTCCACTCCCAGGGGCGTAAGCTGCCCAACTAGCAAGAGCGCCCTGGGGGTGTGTCCAGGCACTAAACTCCATGTTTTAGTTTGATGCAGTGCATCCAATTCCTGTTGCATAGTGTCACACCATTCTTGAAATTTCTTAGCTCGAAAATATATTTGGGTTCCTCCAACCGATAATTTGGTTTGGTTAAGGGCTTAAGGCTATATAGTTTTGGTGTTTTTGCATGGTGGTGGGGTGAAGTTGCGTGGAGTGGGTGTGAGATGGTTCAGAATTGTGTTGTAGGGAATTAAGTGGCACAAGGATTCAGGAGGAAGAGAAATGTAAGGGATTAGATTGAGATGGGCTTCTTTTGGAGAAGATAAGGACACACAATTAGGTGGATGAAAAAAATTAGGAGGTTGAGACGGAGAAAAAAATCTTACCATGTAGTAATGCAGTCTAAGTGAGGTTGGAAAGAAGATGGATGTGCAACCATGAGTTATTGGTTCCTTGCTAGATGAATTGGCCTAATTTTTCTTTGCATGGGAATTCTTGTGGATGAAATTTGGCTTGTCTATCTATTTGTACCCGACCTGTGGATTTATCAAGACACTTACATGCACTATGACTTGGACTTTGACCAAGACAGACACAAGTTGATGTTCGAAATGAAAATTTATGATGATTGTAAGTCTGAAGCAATGGAAAAACCAAACACCCAAAAGGTTTAAAAGAAAGGTAGTCTGGGTTCTTATTGAATAAATTTGATACGGGGACTTTTGCTTATTAATGACATCTGATAGAAGAACTTCTATTAAAACGAAACTGCTCAATAGCAAAATTCCAATATTTAGGTATTTTCTGTATGGAACACTTTTGACTGCCAGTTATCCTAAATAATTAGGTATTTGTTGTCATTCATGGAATGAAGTTGAATACCTCAAAAAATATTTTCATCAGTTGTTTAATGAAAATTTGGGTATGTAAAACCCAGAATGATATTCTTTAGAAGTTACAACTTTGAGCATAATCTGTTATAGACTGCTCAGCAGCTTGAAAGATCTACTAGAGATGCTACTGGTGTTGAAGATCTGAAGATTTCAAATGAAATGAAAGCAGAGAGTGCAGATTGGAACGGCAAAGCTGCTGCTATATTAAGTGGGTCATGCTCTTGCATTGATCAAGAGTACGAGCAAGGAAAGGGAAGTTCTGGTAAGAGTAAGATTCTATTCATCTTCAATAGAATACTTGTATAAAAATCTTTCTGATGCTATTTCTGCTCTTTTTGAGCTGTATCATATCTCTTAACATTCTTCTGTTTGTCTGTCTCATCCTCCTTTGTGTTTAAGTGCACTAATTACCAATCTCTGTTTTCTGTTGTAGATTCTGTAGTTAGCACTTCCCAAGCAACTTCCATAAACAGAAATGAGAACTGCCTATTGGAAGAGGACCACAAGCTTTCTATTTCAGTATTTCCAGAATGTACTGTCAGCTCTTCTAATTCATCGCTCACCATTGAAAATAAGAGCTCTTCCCCGGTGAGGAAGAATCAAACATGCAATGGAGAGGACAAGGTTAGTTCAGTTATGCTATAATCACCTTAATTATAAACTCCTCTATCACAAGTAATTCACATGTTGTATCCTTTATGCTTTTCATCACTCCTGCTTAGGTATAACCTAAAATGCATTACTGGTAGCAATGCAATGTCTCAAGCTGTTATTTATGGTCTTCAAGAATAACAGTTCGTTACGTTAATGTTCATGGTTTGATGTCTTTTTGCTGTGTAACAACCACTAATTCAGTAGAAAGGTGCAATAGTTTTGCTGTTATATCTTATCCTTGTCAAGTTAGTTCCACATTAGTTTAGGGGTTGGTTATTTGAATGAATTTGCATCTTATTGATATTTGGCACCCTTCATTTTTATTTTGAAACATGTTCTTTGTTACTAGCATTACTCAAATTTTAAGCTGAATCGCTGGAACAGATTACAGACATCCTACCGAAGTTCATGTGAAACTAATGATGTTGCTATTGGTAGTTTAAGCATGGCCTTGTTTGTTACAGTATTTATTGTGAACTTCCAAAAAGATGTAGCTTATCTTTCTCGTGTATGTATTAAAAAAAGGCTTAATACATAGCCAACTCTTTAAACTTTCCGGGGAAAGATATAGACACTCAAAAGTCATATTCCCATTTGCACACCTCAACTCCTAATCAAGTTTTTCAATATTAGATACTTTCGGTTCAAATTTTGGAAAAGAAAAACTTTTACACGTGTTTCCATTTGTCTATTCGGTAATTAAGTTAACCACATAAAATATGTCATCTATGCATCAACCTCAGTAGAAAACACCCGGGGTTTACAATTTATTGAAGCGAATATGCCTAATAAAAGGAGATGACATATTTTATGTGGTTAACCACGTAATAGATGAATGACAACAGACCAAAAAATGATAAATTTAAACAAAAAAAGTCTTATTGGAACACTTTATTAAGAGTTGAGGTGTACCATTAAAAATGTATCTTTTATGAATACTGATTCTTGTTAGATGTACTTCTATTTATTGCTACAAGAAACAATTGTCTGTTTAATGCTCAGAATGCAAGTATGTATCATTATTTAGTAGAACAAGAAAACTCAATTCCGTAGTTGATGACTGTTTTGTCTCATGGTTCAGCATCATGTGTTTCATCTGACTGTTATATCTTGAGAAATAGATAATATAGGTTCTTTTCTATGTAATTCAGAGACTATTAGGTCCATCAACACCGTTAATGCCTGGGGAAGTTGTAGGCCATGGTGACAACAATGTAGTTGAAGCGGTTACTAAACATCGTTCCGGCACTAAATTTCAGAATGCAGATAAACCAAAAAGGTGTGTAACATGTTCAGTTTTCTCATGCCAGCTCCTAGTAATGCAGCTTGTTTATTTCTTAGTGATTCGGCAATATTTTTATGCAGGACTAGGAGACTTCTACCAGTTTCGTCCATTTTATTAAAAGATATAGGCAGCATAAACTTCAAGGACGAGAATGAGAAACCAAAGGTGAATTTCTGGTGGTTGTCATTTCTTTCCTTTTCCTTTTATCAACCATTATCTGTATCCGTTTTAAAACAGTTCGAATTAGTGTGCCAATTTTTGTCCTTTCCCTGGGTTTGAGATACTATATTTTCTACATCTAGCTCGTTTTTTTTAAACAACCATGCGTGTAATGTTTGACATAAATTTACTGCAGGGAGCTAAGACAGAAAAGAATGGAGCTTCTGGTGAAAACAGAACTCAGGGCAGCATTTCACTTCTTCGTTTGCTCAAGGATAATCTTGCTATCTAGTGCATAGTGCAAAATGATAACTGCATTCTAAGGTTTCGTCTGCAATAAACAACAGTTCACTAGCTTTTTTGAGAATTGTTAGGAACAGTGTTCGCTAAGAACAAGACCAGACATGGAAGAGTTCATGCAGCTTATGTTTGTTCTGAGGGCTGACTGATTTTAGATATCTTTCTTTCTGGTCCACGAGTTCATTTATATTTAAGTGTCTACTTTAGATAAAAAGGTTCATGGAAGTATATTTTTCGTATAAAGGTTTTTTGGATTGTTTTTAGTATTTGGTTGGGTATAATTGTTTGTGACATTTATCTATACTAGTTTTCGGAACGTGTGTTGCACGTTTATTCCATACAGTTATTATATAGAAAATGTTGAATTTAAAAATATTAGTTTTATCAATTTATATTTTATTCATTAAATAAAATTCATAATAATCGAATATTATATTGACCATCAAGCAAGAAATATGAAAAAATAATAATATTACTATAGCATCTAATAATATGAATATATTTTTATATGATTTATCCTTAATAATCTCTCATTACGCTCCATATACTAAGTACACACATATGTATCTACTTAAAGAAACTATATCAGTAAGGAAAGGATAAAAGAAAAAAATATTATAAAAGTACATTTAAAAATGAATTTAAGTCATAAATTAGTAATTTCAGCACTAATAAAAATATACATAACATTCATAATTTCATAGTAGATTAAATTAAAGAAGTATAAATCGGTAAAGAATACAAAAAAAATAAACAGATAAGAACAAATACAACATTCACACCCTTCTTAAGACTTTAATTATAACCATATATATAGTAAAAAGAAATACATAAGGAGTAAAGTTCTTGATGATACCTTCTCCAGTAACAAAAAAAAACCATCTAAATTGATAAAGATAAAACTATGATACAAAATATCATTCTAGTTAGGATCAAACAAATATTAATATTTAAAACAAAAAAAGTACATGAAAATTGCCTAATGATTCACATCAACAAGAGGTAAGTGATAAAGAAAAATTACTTTTTCATGATACATATATATAGCTAAAAATTTATATGATAAGATGAAAAGGTGCAGAGTTATTTAAGATAATTTTTAGAAGTTAGTGATCTTAGACATGGGGGAGAGGAAAGGTTGATTGTTTTCACAAATTAATTCAATACATTTAATTATACTAATTATAGAGAAAGGATAACAAGTTTGATCCATTTAATCACACTAATTATAGAGAAAGAATAGAGAATTTTTATTTTTTTTAAAAGTAATTCCTAACAATTTTCTATGAAATAATTTCTAATAATTTTCTATGAAATATTTTTGTCATTCAAAGTTTGACTTTACACCTTCTTATTTTAGTATTTAGTATAATACAATATAATTTTATCTAAGGGGTGTCAAAATCTAAAGAAATTAAATCGTGTAAAAGCCAAGGAGTGTCAAGATGTAATATATATATGCATAAAAAATATTTTTATTCTAGCTACATAATGTAAATTTCCGACAAAGGAGTGTCGGTCGACATTCCTTCACTACATGGGGCTCCGCCACTAATTATTACTTAGTATTTAAATAATTAGAATTTGAACCACTGTGTCTAGATGCATGTATTTAAATATGATTATTTAATTTTAAATTAATTATATATTAATACTTAATTTGGTTTAGGAATAAATAAGGGCAAAATGGTAATTCAACTTTTAAGTTAGGAGCTTCACAAGATGAAGCATTACAAATCATTCAGAATAAAAGAACCGTAACAACAATACAATAATGTGATAACCAAAGTGGGGTTCAAGGAAATGATCATGAGGTTAAACTACAGAGTTACATCTACTTATTAGTTAATTAAGTTCCCTCTTCCTATCTTTAACTATATACTCTCTAGGGAACGTGCGTCGCACGTTTATTCTAAAATATTTCATATAAATTTTGTATTGCAAATGACATTTTTTATCCCCTTTGAATCTATGGTATTTACTAAAAAAATCCGTCACTTTTCAGATAATCTTTATATATATATATTAAATTGACTAAAAGTGTATAAAGTAAAAATTAACAAACTATTGCACATATTGAATATTCAAATGAGGATACTAAAATACCACAATGTATACGAAATAACAAACCATGGTAAATTTTCAATAATAATAACACAACATTGGAAAATTTGTACAATAACAACAAACAAGAAATTAACATAAAAATTAAAGTAAGCAAATAAAAGGAGACGAGAGAAGAGAGCATAGATATTTTATTTTTATTTTTTTGTAATTGATTTAAGTACATATCAGTATTTATATGATACTATTTATATGAGATTAGTCCATTTTAGATTGTGGTGAAAGATAGGAGCAAGATCATAATAAATATAATTAGGGAGTTACATATATTTACATAATGAAAAATTAGTGATAATAAAAGTTGTGTATTAATATGATGATTTGCTATTTATTATTGAATATTTAATTAATTTTATAATTTATAACATTTAAATGTGATAGAGTAAAAATCTAAGGACAAAATATGTTTAAAATAAATTTAAAATATTAAATGTGTAATGGAATGTCATTATAACTAATTATTAAGAAATTCATAGCAACTATCATTATGAAAAATCATTACTATTAGTACGTGAAAGATGTAAGGTTTTTAGATTTTTTTGTTTTGTTTTCTTGCTAATAATAACTTACAATTTAATCATGAGTATTGAAAGTCTATCTATATATAGGAGTGTTAATTATCATAATAAGAAGAATCAAAATTCATGAATACCAAAATAAATATTTAATAAAAAACCTATTTTAAATAATTTGTAGATAATAAATTAATAGTTAAAGGGATATTTTTATTTTGACTTAGATTCTTTTTCGTTTTAGTTGAACTAATTTCTATACACGTGTCTCATGCTAATTAATAAACTTCCTAAAATGAAGTATATAATGCTCTACTTAAATATGTATATACGGAGCAATTGAACAGTAATTCAGTTGAAAAGTAGATTCAAATGCAACATATATTTGTAATGTAATATTATTCATCTGTCATGATACATGCTTGAAAGTTTTTTTATTTCTTCACGAAGACACAACTTTTAAGTATGATACTAATGATGTTTTAAAAATAAATACCTATACTAAATTAGAAGTGAGAGGCCACAAAACATCCAAAAGTGACACTAAATGAAACCAATAAAGTTGAATTTAAAATAAGACTCATGAAATATATATATACTTATGAATTTGGTTCAGTAGCTACTCCCAAAGTGATATTTTTTGTAGCAAACTATAAATATAAAGTGTGAAATAAATAAAATAAAAAATATTATCTATACACATTATTTTGTAAACACAAGCCATATTAAGCAGTAAACAGAAACTGAACTTATTTGATAGGGAAAAAATAGTATTACCTTATGCTGGACAAAATTCAACAAATAAGAGGGCGATAGTAATAGTAGTTTTTCTGTAGTCTAACAGAAGAGGAGTAAGAATAAAATGATAAATGGGAGAAAAATAGTATTACCTTATGCTGGACAAAATTCAACAAATAAGAGGGTGGTAGTAATAGTAGTTTTTCTGTAGTCTAACAGAAGAGGAGTAAGAATAGATGATAAAGAAATTTGACAGGGTGGTAACTTTATAAAGTTCAAAGAATATGAAAAGGGTATAGAATATTTAACTGATTGAAATTTAAAAGACAAAAGATATAAATATTGTAATATGAAAAGTTTGATACATTAGTTAAATGATCAGGACAAAGTGGTTATTTTTAATATAATTAGAGATATTTTTGTAATTCAACTTTCAACTATGGAGCTTAATGCTTTTAGTATAATATGATAAAGAGAAAGTTAGATTATATGTAAACATATCATATGTATTCGAAAAATCACTCACATACACATTTGAATCAATATTACAGGTTTTAAATCTACTTTTAATTTTTTTTTTTGCTTATAGCAGTTTAATTATGGAATATAACATCACTAACTTATTTCTAAATTAATTAAATTTTACTTTATTAAGTAATTAATTTTTTATATTATTATTATGGCTTAAGTCTGATCCCTTAAAGTTGTTTGCACAATTCACTAAGATACCTCAATTAAAACTAGTACGTATTCAAAATCATTCATATTAGACCTTTTTTGATAATTAGAAAAAAGATATGAAGAGAGTGTGATACACCTGCGCTTACATGACAAAATAACCAATTAAAAAATGACATGTGACACTGGGCATCCAAAATTATATATATAAAAAATTTATTTAAAATTATTTCAAACACATTTTAGATCTATTTTTTTTAAAAAAAAAATAATGAAAATGTCAACCTGTTGTAAAAATCCCACCCCCAACCTCCTTTCATCTTCATCTTCCCCTCAACATGTATTCTTTCTCAAATCATAAAACATCCTTTTTCAACTTCATCTTCTTCCCAAACACATTATTTCTCAAATCACAAAACCTAATTTATTATCAAATAACTTGAAGATTATCTTTTTTTAAAAGGTACATTTTCCTACTAAGAGTGACGAAGAAAGAAAATTTTACCGGCGGTTATTCATTTCTACATCGATGACAAAAAAATTGATAGCTCAAAAAATTAATTCTTTCAGATTTTGAAATATCATTTTTGATAAATTTAATGGGTTTATATTTGAATTTGAGTAAAACTATTTGTTCGAAAATTGTGATAAAAAATATTGGCTAACTTTTTTTATACTAGAAATCATTTATCTTCTTTCTTCTTCTTCTTCATATTTGTTCTATTATTTTTATGAGATTTATAACAAATCATACAAAAGAAAGTCTTTCTTTCAAATCATAATCGTATGATTTCTTCATAGTTGAATTTCATTTATCTTTGATTTGAAAGAAATAATTTTTTATAGATATAAAAAAGAGGGACAAACAATGTTGGCGCTAAAATGGAGAAAGTTTTGTAAACTAAATTTTGAAGAAGATGAGTAGTAGGGGGTGGGGTGCTCTTCTATTTTGAAAAAAGTGGAAATGGAAGAAGAAAAAATATTCTTAAGTTTATTATAGTGTCAAGTTTCAATAAAAGAAGAAAAATGAAAAAAAAAAAACAATAAAAAACATTATTTTGAACCTTTTCACGCGCTTCAGGATATGACAAAACACATTATATTGCCATATCAACGTTTTGTGTGTAATAGGTATATGTTTTGAATAGTTTAGATGTTCAATAGGTACAAGTCCTAGTTAAGGTGTCGAAATGAATTATGCGGACAACTCTAAGGGATGTTGATGACTTAAGCCTATTATTAGACAAGGTAATCTACCGGCGCTTCACGCAGGCACAAATAATCTCTCTAAGCTTTTGAATAACCTTTTCAATAATCGACTATTTTTTAAAAAAAAATAAATTTTAGAAGGTTTAAAGAACATTTTAAAAGAAATTAAATGATTTGACATTATTACATATCTCAAGAATTATAAACATATAAAATATATAATGAATGATTAAAAATATCTTGATATCTCATTATTTTTATATTTTATATAAATTATCATAATATATGTTTGATGATATATTTGTCTTGTTGAAACTGAGTAATGTTTTTATGTAGTGATTAAACATCACTTTTCTATTTTTTTGTACATGAAAAATATAGAATCTGATAATTTTATGTTTAGAGTAACTCCTTGTGAAAGAATATTTATGTATATGTTTTCGATAATCAATATTAGTTATAAATAAGTTAATAGCGTTAAAATGTAGATGACAACAACATTATTGAACTTTTTTTTAGAGACAATTTACTTGTCTGAGGTCAAACATTCACCACTTTTTATTTTTGTTACTTTGTTACGCTAACAAAGTTTATAGAATTAGAAAAATAAATTTCAAAAAACAACAAAATAATATTGTTGACCATTTTAGAAATTCATCTTCATTAAATTGCTTCTTTGAAGCATTTTTAAGACTTCTCTAGAAATAGTATGTGTAATTGTTGCATTATGAAAGTAAAAGTAGATCAAAATTTTGGATTCTAGACTTATGTTAGAGGAATATTCTGAAACTTTTAAAAATTAAAAATGAGTCTAACCTAGATAACTCAAACGTTCAACAATGACTTGATGCATGAAGGACGACAAATATATATTAATAGACATATCTTTTGTAGTTCAAGATATTACTTTTATTTAGAGAAGTTTTGTTTCATATTTTTCAAATTAAGCTTGCCGAAAATAGTCATAACTCGCACCATTATTTAGAAGAGCCTAATGAGAAGGAAAAAATGAAAATTAAAATACTAAAAGGATGACAACTTTGTCCAAGTGAAATCATATACATACAAAACAAAAAATAATTAATACAATCTTAAGGAGACAATAAAACAGCGAGAAGAAATATACATTAAAGGGAGTAAACTATGAATATGCAATGATGATAACAAATCATTCTAACCGGAAAAAGTTCCTAGGTTTTGAAATAACATACCTCAAAAAATGGACTAACACTTCAATCAACTTTCAATCTTTAAAGTACTCATAATATTCACTTATAAAATTTAGTAAAAATAAATACAACAACATAAAAATAAAAAAATATGGGCATGAAAAATCTCATCCTTGTATGTGAAGGAATGACATTGATGGTGAAGAAATTAGAGATTTGTAAGGAGTTTTTTAATTGTATCTTCAACAATTCTAGTAGAGTAAACTTGCTTGAATACTCAATTAACATTTGTTATTTAATCTATACTAACAAATACTAACAACAATAATTTGCAGAAACATGAACAACAAAGTTTACTAAATGTACGCAAAAATATCAATTAATAATATAAGCATAAATTAATGATTGTTAAAAACATATCATGATCTGTAAAAAGGAATGAAACAAAATGGATAAATTGACCGCACTGAATGCACAATGTTCCTTTAAGTAGATTATTTCCCTGTAGTAACTAAGGTTTAAAGGAATAGATCTTCTCGGTGTAGAACGATTCTATTTATCAGTGTATTTATACAAAAACAATGGTGTCAGTGAGTCATTCAACAGAAGAAAAGTACACAAATATTTTATTGTCCAGAAGAAGAAGAAGAATTTCAAAATTTTCCTTGTTTTAAAATGAGAGGAAATTCTTCTATTTGTAGACAACAAAGAGTAGTGTGAACAAATTCTTATTGTGTATTACTGAAAAGGTTACAACTCTTTAGAAAAGTTACAACCCTTCGGAAAGGTCAAAACTCTTTGGAAAAGTTACAACCTTTTGGAAAGGACACAACCGTACATAAATTCACAACTTTTCATAAAATTCACAAATATAGTTTGAATTCTTAAACAAGGTTTTGATCAAGTACCTTTTCTCCATTAGTTTTAGACTTTTTAAATTCTGAACACGAAGTTATAGTTTGCGCAACCGAAGATAATTAAAATTCTTGTCAAGAAAGAATTGCTGCAACAATATATTTTATGGCTATAAAATGAGAGAACATTAATTATCACGATACTCTTCTCGTTTGAAGTTGAGTTATTTCATTCTCCTTGTTGCATCAAATTTTATTGATATATCTAATTTACCCATACAAAATAATAATAATATTGTAATTACATAATAGAACAACTCTAACAATCTTCCTTGTTATAAGTAGAATAATTAAAAACTAACAAAACTCTTAGTTTAAAAGTGTGAGAAATGTCCTCTGTTTATTGACAACAAAGGTTAGCATGAAAAGATGTTTATCGTGTCTTTTCAGATAAGTCACAAACCTTCAAGAAAATCACGACTTATTGAATATGTCATAACTCATTGAAAAAGTCACAACTCTACAAAAAAAATCACAAGCTTTGAAAAAAGTCACTACCCATCAATGTGAAAAGCTGTCTGCTTTTAATATAATATAGTGTATATAAATATAATATATAATAATAGAGTGTTTTAAGTTAGGGGTTTATAGTAATTTAACGTTCATGTTAAGAAGTTCATGCTTTTAAGGTAGTATAGATATAGATATAGATCTTACAATTATTAAATTTAGGAGATCTTTTGTTAAAACTGTTGTATTATGCATATTATTGGTATGAAAGCTGACTTAGTATATGATTTATGAATATGATATGAATTTTGTTTAATGTTGGCATGAATTGGTATAAAATTGATATATAAAATTGTATGTGTTACTTATATTTTGTGTGAAACTTGTTCAAATCTAGTATGAAGTTGGTACACAGTTTAAAGGAAAACAATTTTTTTTCTTCAAATTATTCTCATTATGTCTACTAATCTAGCATGAAACATGAATAAATTGGTATGAAAGGTGACTTAATATACAATTTATGAATATGGTATGACGTGTTTTAACATTGATATGAAACTGATTTATTGTTGGTAAGAAAATTGTCTTAAGTTGTGTATAATTTTTATCAAAAAATGGTATGATATCAACAGTCCAATTATGTGAATTGATTGTCGTATAAATCACCCATTTTTTGTATGAATTATGATTAATGTTGGTATGAAATTGATATTTCTTATAATACCAACTTCTTATGATAGGAAGGTTTCTTTTTCAATTTCTCCAACTAGGTTGATGACACTGTGGAAAAACAAAGAGCGATGATGACACAATCAATAAAGTGAAGTAATTGGGACAGTTGCTAGCAAATTTGGTGAACCCCACATATCAAAAGAACATGCTCCGGGTATCTGCAATTGTCCTACACCAAGACCATGAAGATCAAATTTGAGATAGTTGATTGCAACATAGACTCTTTAGTATTTCTTGTTTTTTTAACTTTTGAACGATATATATATTTGTTTTTGATAGAGTTTTAAGTATTGAATGATTTATAATATGCATTGTTTTCTCCAAGCCAGTTATCAACTACATATGAATTACAGATTGACACTCATAATTTAGGATACTAGTTATATATAGACTGCATATTAATTGGATATAAATTTCTAGATATCAATTATATACAAACTACATAATAATTGAATACATAAATAGTTTAGTTTTGATATTTAATTAGAGACCAAAATGAACACCATATAATTGACATCCGAACTGTATACAATTGGCATCCAATTATTCATACCAACATTTATTTAAGTTTCACAAAAAATATTATGTAACAGGAAAAAATGAATGATCAAACAAAAAAATAACAAAATTTTAATGTATTATACACAAACAAAATCAGAAAATTTCATTTTTCTTATTTTTTCTATGTTTCATTAAAATAGTAAATCACAAATAGTACTAACTAGAAGGATTCATCTACCACCATATTTAATTAATACGGATAAAAAGCCTTTCATTATAAAAAATTGAAGATTATTGAATCAAAATTATTTGGAACTAGTCATGAATGACGATAATTACAGAAAAAAATTAAGGAGAGAGAAATGTTTGAAATAAAAAGAATCTACCTTTTGAAATACTTTTAACTGATTTGAGTAAAAAACAGGAAATCAAATATTCATATTTTGTTTCGAATAAGTTTGAAATAAAAAATAGGATAGAGAAATGCTTGAAATAAAAAAAATTGCCTTTTGAAATACTTTTAAGTGACTTGAGTAAAAAAGAAAATCAAATATTCATATTTTGTTTTGAATCTCCTAAATTTATACCAATAATTAGTTATCATTAATGTATTCAAATTAATTAATGTAACTATATCGGTTTTTACCTTTTATTGTTTTTTAAAAAATCAAATTTTTACTATTATTTTTTTTTAAAAAATAAAATGTTAGATACTGAAATTTTTATTGTTACAACTTGAAAGAACTATTATACTGTTATAACTTGAAATTAATAGTCTTATGTATGTAATTTATTAAATTTTCACGTATGTATTTACTCTACAAAACTATAGTTTAAGGGGTTGTTTGGTGTGATGGATAAGGAGAGTTTATCTTAGGATAAATTTTGAGTCCTTTAATCCCTTGGATGAAGTAGTAATAATGGAATAACTTATCCCGAGATAAGAAGATAAAATAACAAAAGTATCCTTTTAAACTCTTTTGGCGAAAGGGTCTGATGGACCCTTATATTTGACTCAGATTGTAAATTGGACCCTTCAATTCCATAAAGTTTCAACTAACTGGACATTTCAACTCAAACAAAATAGAAATCTTTGACCACTGAACGACTATGACTAGCATTAATTAGGCTGAGTTGAGAAAATGTGTGTTACACACAGAAAATAAGAGCATGAATTAATTTAAAAAGTTACTAAAATTAAATAAAAAGTAAAAAAATAACCTACCTCAAGTAAAGGGGGAAAAAAGAAAAAGAAAAAGAAAAAGAAAGAAAACTCCTTTTTTTTCTTCAAACCCACTCACTGTAACGACCTGTTTAGTCGTTTTGAGCAGCAGATTTTATTTCTGGAAAATTGGCTGAGGAAACGGACCCCACGACGGAACGTCACAGGCACGACGGACCGTCGCAGGGTCTCGTTTCAGCATACTTAGAAATTCTGAAATTGGGTACTGAAAATCGACTCTCTGTAATCTGTGACGGACCTGCAGGACGTGCCGTCACATCCACGACGAGCCGTCGTAAGCTCCCGTTGCAAAACACTTCAACTCTTGAGAAATTGGTACGGGAAACGAGTCTCTGAC
>NC_028644.1:32019600-32020616 GCF_001406875.1 Solanum pennellii
GTTCTTGTGATGATGACTTCCAGATTTTGGGGAATTAATAGATGTTGATTTGTTTTATTTAATGAGTTTAAGTCTTCCGCATTATTTTCTGTTGATATATGTTAAAATAATAAGGGTTAGATTAGTTGGTTCGCTCACATAGGAGGGAAATTGTGGGTGCCAGTCGCGGCCCCGGTTTTGGGTCGTGACACTCACCCACCCTTTTTTTCGAAAATAAGAGATCTCCCACCTACTATATCACTTTCCACTCTATTATCGATTATTCTTTGTTGCAATCTCACTTTTTCTCACTTTTCAAATGAAAATTACACGTTCATAAAAAATTCAACAATAAAATGATTGAAAAAGAAAGAAAAAAACTTCTCAAAATTAAAATCGAAAATCAAAATTGAATAAAGATTTTTGCTGCTACTAATTATTTCTTATTATCTCTTTAGAGGCAAAACTTTTAGAAAATAAAAGTTATTTTTTATTTTCAATGTGTCATCAATGTTAGATCGAGTGAGTAATACCAGCTGACGTAAGGGCTTAAATTTCTATTTTGATTGATTTGAAATGTCTAGTTAAAACTTTGGAGAGTAGAAGGTGAAATTAATTGGCAAGGGGACACTCTCAAAACTTAAAATATCTTTTTTTTTTGTGATTTAATCTTTAGGGGTAGGTTATGAAAAGGTGAAAAGGTGAAAAAAGGTGGGTATGGTTGTGACATCGTGGACCATTTAAACATTTTAAGAAATTTAGATATAAAATAGATGTTTATAAAAATTCAACGAAGCACCTTTTATATTTATTAAGTATTCTATTTTTTAAAGGGATAATGCATAAGTATCTCCCTATTATATGATTGAGATTTCAATGACACACCTAAACTTAATAAAGATTCTATTACTCCCCTGAACTCATTTTATTCGTATATTTGTGCACCTTTTGTGCTGATGTGACACCTTCAACCACTCAAGTTGGTTGTGTTTGTCGTCACTCGCCCACCATGTCTCTCTCTCTCTCTCTCTCTCTCT
>NC_028644.1:32020803-32037543 GCF_001406875.1 Solanum pennellii
TAAGAAATATTTTTCTAAAAAAATAAAACAATATTTCCTAATTTTTTTAAAATTTTGTAATATTTTTAAAATTATTTTTTTAAAAAAATATTATTATTTTTTTATCTTGTATTTTAAATTAAGTAAAGACATATTCTTTTATCTTGTATCGAAACTATTTTTTTACTTACAATCAATTTCTCTTTTATTTTTCTATTGTGTTTATTTTCTTTGTCTTTCGTTTTGATTTGATTTCAAATGTCTTGTATTTAAAATAAGTTAATTTTGAACGGATATCAAAAGAAGTGAAGAAAATCAATAAAACATAAACATAGTAAAACAATAAAAGTAAAGGTCACTTTTAAATTCTTATTTTTAAATACACGCAACTTATAAAAAGAAACTAAAAGTGAAAAGATAATAAATTAATTGAAAAATTAAAGTGAAAAGAAATTAAAATAAATATTTTACGAAGAAAGAAACAAAAAAATTAAATATATATATGTTTTATTATACATAAATAATTGTACTAACTAATTATATAGTTATCAATTAAACAATGACATGTGTCCAATTTGTGCACTCTTCGCTTGCCTTCAAGAGAGTGTGCACACTCTCTATGACATCCCAGCATTTGTGGTATATTTATTCCGTTTTAAATTAGTTTGGGGTGGGGGGTAATAGAACTCTAGTTAAATTTAGGTGTATCTCTAGGATTTCGGTCATTGTCTAGGAGGTACTTATGCATTTTTCTTTTTTTTAAAAATGCATTTAATTATTCAGTAACTTTCCTCTCTCTTCTCAACCTTTCTTCTTCCCAATTTTCTTGAGTACCTCAAAGATTTGAAATAGTTTTTTCCTTCAATCTTCTACTCCAAGTCAAAACATTCATCCTCTTGTGCTTTGGTAAGTTCTTCTTTTTCGAAAGGTTTTTGCTCCATTTTTCTATTTTGTTGCACTTTACGTTAGTGGATTTTGATTTTTTACAAAAATTCAATTGTTCTTGATTAAATTTTTCAAAATTCGATATGTTTTGAGTTCATGTTTTTCATTCTGCATCTTTAATTGCGTTTTGCTTTGAATAAAGATTAGAATTTTTAATTTTTTTATATATTATTATATAACGATTGAATTTTTTTCTTCGTTTTAATAGACATTAATGATGTTTTTGTTGATGTCTATTGCATTCTTCCTGTCTAGAATTATTGCTACTTGTTTTATATGTTTGATATAGTATTCTTTTGTTTTAGTTAGTAAATAAGTTCTCGACAGATTGATCACTACAAATTTATTTTTGCGCATAGATTGTAAAGTATGACTAAAGATAGAAAATCATTAAAGAAGTTGTTTCTACTGCTTGCAACAGTAAGAACGTAAAGCTAAAAAGTTTATCACTTTTACAAAAATTTCTGTAAGAGTAAGGAAGACGATATATCGTGATCACTTTAAAAAAATTATAATTGATCAAAAGTTCTATGTTGATTGCAAGTAAATCTGTTTTGAACACTTTGAGACGTTGCCAAAGTATTTTAAATACAATAAATAAATGATTTGTTATATGCTGTGGCGATGTACGAAGAATAAAAAAAGTTACATGATATTTGGTTCCATGTGAACGATAAGCCAACTTGCTTCAACTTAAAGAAATTTGCTTTGATTATGGGGTTAAATTATTAGCTTACCTCGTGAATAAAGAATGAACAAAGTTCTTTAATATCGTGAATTTTTTTATTTCAAGGTGACCAAAAAAAAAACATCACTCAAATGAAGTCACTTGAGAAAGGAGCAAAAGTTGAAGTGTATTTTAGTTTGGTTTGTGCACTCGGTGCTGCTAGCAAGGGATTCGATGGAGAAAGCGAATTCAAACCAAATTAAAATAGTGATTAATTAAAATTTCTTCGAGATTTATCCATTTGGAAATTAGTCTATTGGACTAGCATAGAGTTGTTTGAAGAAGAAGATTAATTCGAACAAACAAACAAAAACTTTTAATAAGAAGAATAATGCATTGTATGCTTTATACGATTTTTTCTAGGCCTTTTTTGGTAGTTATTATCTATTATCTTATCGATTCATTATAAACTCTTATATGTTAATGCAGTAATATATAGACTCTATAAACTTAGTCATTCTTTCATTGGTTGCAGGGCTGGATATATGAGACTTTTTCTCATCTTGAAAAAGATGTAAAAAAGTCTTTAGATTCTGTTTTGTGCATTTCTCGTTTACTTAGATAGAGCGGCAACATAACAGAAGACACAAAACAGAAGGCATCACATTTCGCGTTTATTTAGATTGAACAATTTTTTTTGATTGAGTGCTTGAAATGCTTAAGAGACTGTAGTTATTTAAAATTGAACTAAATATGAAGTCAATAAAATGAGAAAGTTAAAACAATGATTACCTTTTTTTATTATAAAAAAAAATATTGAAAATCTTCGGATTCTCCTCTGCGCATTCTTCATTTATTTTGATGGAATAACAATATAACATAAGGTAACCCATTCTTCGTTTACTTAGATGAAGCAATAACTTTTTTTTTTTGTGTTGGATGTTTGAAATGCTTGAGGCATTGTAATTATTTATTTAAAATTAAACAAAAAATGAAGTCAATAAAATGAGAAAGTTAAAACAATGATTAACTTCTTTTTTATATTATATATAAAAGAATGTTGGAAGTCTTCAGATTCTCCTCTGCGCATTCCTCATTTATTTATATGAAACAATATAACAGAAGTCAACCCATTCTTCGTTTACTTAGATGAAGAAATAACTATTTTATTTGTGTTGGATGTTTGAGATGCTTGAGGCATTGTAGTTATTTAAATTGATTAAATTGAAGTAAAAAAAATGAGGAAGTTAAAATGAAGATTGTCTTTTTATATATAAAAAATCGGAAAATGCACAAGTATCCCTCAACCTGTGCCCGATATTTTTGAGATACACTTATACTATACTAAGGTCCTATTACCCCCCTGAACTTATTTTATAAGTAATTTTCCACCCCTTTTCGGTTTACGTGACACTAGCTTAAAAAAAAGTCAACCAGCGTTGGGCCCACAAGATAGCCACGTAGGGCGAAAAGGGGTAGAAAATTATTAATAAAATAAGTTCAGGGGGTAATCGGACCTCAGTATAGTATAAGCGTGTCTCTGAAATTTCGGGCATAGGTTGAGGAGGTACTTGTGCATTATCTCATAAAAAAATCAAATATTACGACTGGCGTAATTTGAGTTGTACTTTACTATAGTTGAAAAATTGTAGACTTAAATTTTGTTAGTATCGTACATCATAAATATAATCAATTACTATTTCTCATGTAGCTAGTAGATGATGAATCGTATAGATTGACATTCCATCATTTGTAAGATATATGTTGGTTGGTGCAATGATAAACAAAATATTATCATATTAACAAAAAAGGTAACTATATAAATTT
The DNA here is from genome assembly GCF_001406875.1 of Solanum pennellii. NCBI lineage: Eukaryota > Viridiplantae > Streptophyta > Magnoliopsida > Solanales > Solanaceae > Solanum > Solanum pennellii. The sequence continues at coordinate 32,024,222 of NC_028644.1, forward strand.
ATTTTATATTAAGGACCATAAACAAAATTCGCTACACATCTAAATTACACGATTTATCAATAATATACTGTAAGAGTTTATAACTCTTACTAGCATATTGTCAAAAAAGAAAATAATTAATTAATAAAATTTTACGCAGCTAAATGAGCTTAAATAAATCATATGATCATATAAGAATCCACGTAAATTGGAATGACGGTCAGAGATGTATGAGGATGGATAGTGGTTATACAATTAACATCCTCAAAATAATGTTTACTAAAGTACACGTTTGTTCTGTCAGGATTCATCGTTTAACCACAACTCACCCTTATACATATTTGATCGTGATCTTCAATATATGTCTACCCTCATATGATTATATGACTTGTTTAAACTTAATTAATTGAATAAAATTTAATAGTTTATTTTATTAATTAATTATTCTCCTTGTAAAATTCTACTGGTTATGGCCTATACATGTGTAACCTAACATTTTAAGTTTAATGTAGATGAAGGTCTTAGGATAGGTTAGACTATAAGAAGTCGAGGACTAAACTAAGTACAATCTAGCCTATACGAAGACCTTCATCCATAATAAACTTACTAGATTATGATACACATGTATAGACTTTTACTAGTAGAATTTTAAAAAGAGAATAGTTAACTAATAAAAAAATAAATTATTGAAATTTACATAATTAAATTATTTAAACAAGTCATATGATCATGTAAGATTCCACATGAATTAGGTATAATAACAAGAGATTTATGAGATTGAATTGTGGTTGAACAAATAAAATTCTTACAACATACTTGTATTTGGTCAACATTACTGTGAGGATGTTGATTGTATAACCACCACACATCCTCATACATATTGATCTAATTATCGTCCCAAATGTATGTGAACTCATATATGATCATATAACTTGTTCAAACTCATTTAATCGTGTAAATTTTAATAATTTATTTTTAATTAATTATTTTCTTTTTTATTACAATAACGGTCTCAGACCCTAAAACCGTTTAATTTGTTTATTATAAATTGATTTAATCGAATATAAATTCTCAATACATTACATCGTAAGTAGTACATAAATCAAATAAACAGTATGTACGATATATATTTGTTTTAGTCTATTAGTTATAGAAAGGGACCAAAGATGACAAAATTAACATGCTACTAATTATACCAAACCGTTGAGTCTCAAATTACATATATTACCTTGAGTTACAAAAACAAAGTGGGAGAAGCCTATCAAATATTTATTGTTATTACATGTGATTCTCTTGCATGCGGATCTATTACACACTAAATACTTATTTTTCCTCTTGGTTTTGAAAGTCTCGCCAACATCCTTAACACATTTTCTTTCTTTCTTCCAAGCTTGGTATCAAAAAGGTTAAAGAATATTCACATCTAACAATTCATGTGACACGCTCTATTCGAACTCTACAAGGATAACATTAATTGATTTTGAGTAAACAAGGAGATAGACGTCGACTTTATGCATAGGTGAATGGTACTCATAGATGATTAAACTATAAACAAGTTCTTTGAAAATAATTCTCTGAATTTCTTTGATGTGTTATCCTTGCCATTTTGATACATATTTCACAGAATGCGACATAATGAATTTGATTGATATTTCCTTATGGTTGTGTGTGATATGTTCGACATTGCAGATGTGATAACCAACGTATTTATAGATGAAAAATATGATCGAGCATTCATACTTCTTCTCATGCAACATTCAGGCACAATCAGGGGATATACATTTCACCTTGAACCATTTACTACAATTCTTCAACGTAGCATAATCAAATGAATTCCTCATCAACACTTGATCTACTAATGTTTTCAACTCATTCTTGCTATTAAATGTTTGTTCTATTTGAAAATTAGTTTCATCGAAGAAGCTGTAGTTGAGTTATGATCCTGACACACATTTCCATTGCTTTTCTTGAAACAATTCAGGATCTTTTGATTCCATTTGGATGACCATCCATATCAATGATCACCCAAACTTTTATCTTCAATCAAATCATCGTCATCAATTGTATGGTGTGTTAAGAGGGGTACCCAAGACCTCACGACAATATTTATTTTTAATATTAGCCTAGTGGGATGGGCAGTGACATCCAACATGTGAAGGGACACATGATTGTCATTTTTTTTTATAAATGTGGGATGTATTTAATCACAACTTTGCTTGGCCCACATGCTAATTTTCTACATCTCAATTATGATTCGTATCATGTCGTATATAAATCATAGCGACAAAATGAGATGACGACTTTCAACTTACTAGATAATTTTCAAATCAAACATTTAGGAGTCTCCTCCCATACACATCCATATAATCACCACTAACAATAATTATTGTAACTAGTGTCATTATAGACTATAATGATCAATCCTAAATTGTGATATCGGTTTATAACTGGACAAGGACTTGTATGAAATTTTCAAAAAAATATAGGTACTCTGCTAGCTATGGAATGGAGTAATGTATTAATAGGGCTTTTAAACTGTGAAATCTATCTACTAATGAAGTACTGGGTGAAATTTTCAAACTTTTCAAGCTAGTAAAAATGGTGTAAAAATATATTTTATAAAAAGTTTAAAAAAATGGAATAGAAATAGAGGCAATGAACAAGAATGAAGATTTTCAGTTGTGAGGAGGAAAATTTCGTCGGAAAAAACATCAAAATAGATTAAAATAGGTGAAAAACGGCTGAAAAATGAGAGCTTCTTTCGGGCTTGAATAATATTCCTTTTTGATTATTTTTAAATCTGAAAATAGTGATGGAAAAAAATAATATATTACTGGAAGAGTCGGGGGAACTAAAGTGTAATATCAAAAACTTTGGAATTGGTCTTGCATATTTTGGAATAATAAAGAGTGATGTCATAATTAGTGTCTCAAGTATCAATTTTTGAAGACTTGTGTCTAAATACTCAATTATGTTATTTTGCCAACTGTCCCAAGACCCCTTTGCCAACTCCTTTTATTAAGTTACTTTTCATAACCATGTATATTCATTCACATTATTTTTAATATCATGTATAATATCCTTCACTACTTATTTTTATGAAAGTTGTTCATATTTTTTATGTTATATAAATATAATTTTTTATTGTAAATTTATTTGACTAATTCTTATGTTTATTTATATTTTGATTTCTCTGCTATAAAATTACATATTTTTTGATTACATATTTTTGTAGTCACTTGAACGTTTTTATATTATATATAAATTAAAATATAGATAATTTTAATATTTTATAATATAAAAGTGATATGTGCTTAAATAAAGTAACATAAATAACAAATTATCTTTTGCTTTAACAAACTTAAGATGAAAATTTCATTTTAAGCTAAATAAGATGAAAGTTTTACTCTTAAATACATATGGTACAATCACACTAATACATACCAAAAAAATCTATGTTAAATAAGATGAAATTTTATTTTTAAGAATGAATAACTAAAGTGTCATGACCCGATCTCTCGAGTCATGATAACACCTACTATAACCTACGTATAAGTAGGTCAATCCATAACCTAGAATAATAAGTAATTAATATAAGGATAGAAACACAAGGAAAACAATAATTTAATAATAGAAACCGAATGAAATAGTAGACACAAGTACACAGCTGTCTAAATAAAAGAGTACAAGTCCTAAAAGTGGACCTACATACATAGCTTGTCTCAAAATGCAAAAGACTAGGTATACAAAATACTGCATGAAACAAGTAAGTCTAGGATGCCAAGTGCTCACCCTTGCCTTCGATCCAAGCTGCAACAAGCTCGAGTAATCAACAGTGGTAGCTGGTGCTTAGACCTGCATTACAAAACAAATGTACAGTGTAACATGTGTACCAAAACAACACGTACTCAGTAAGCATCACAGGGCGATTGAGCATGAAAAGTAAAAGAAAATATGAAACGATAGAATCTACATACAAGTAAAGTCAAAGTAAAATTTAAAAGAAAAACACATGATTGTACCAAGATAGACAAGAACTAAGTACAAATAGATTAAACCTAATTGGACCCTATAAGACAGAAGGTACACTTGTGTGCAAGTTTAAGTAAGAACATGAATGGACCCCCATAAGTTCGACAAGTACATAGACTAGCTCAAATTACTAAGAATAAGATAAAGTGAGTCTAGATCAAGAGAAGTCATAGACCATATCTCAAATTATGAATAACCTCCAAGTAGACAAGAAGAGCCGCCCAGCTAAAAAGTATAGATCCCAAACCTTGAACCCCGGGCAAACTTTCTAGGGGCATTAGGACATAGGCAAAAGTGTGTCAACTCCATAGAGGATAAGACCAAACGTTGAATCTACGAATAATAAGAGTTGATAAAGGATATCATACCAATCATCATTATAGAATCACCATGGAACAACATCCACTTCCAAGTGCTTAGTATGACACTCCAAGTTTGAACAAATTCCAGTCCCAAGTCTCATGGCGAAGCCTGAAATCTAAAAGTAGAAAACAGAGTTATGAAGGGGGAAAAATGGATAGAAAGTCATCAAACAACGCCTAATCTAAGACTCATTCTACCAGACCCCAATCTGCTATACCAGTTTACAAGGAGCTAAGCCGTGTGAATCAACGTTGGTGTAGAAATAAGGCTAAAAAGTATCCAACTATCGCAAGTCTATGATAAACACTAGTCTAAGCCTATAGTAAGGTCAATCGTGCTCTTATGATAAAAAAATAGCAACAAACAAATCCAACCACAAGATGAGGATGATCAAAATCACAACTAGCATGTTTCTAAACCTGAAAGTCCAAAATATAAGCTAAACATGATTTCTAAGTAAGATAACATGATAAACTAGGTACCCACTCCTAATACATTTAAATCAACATGAATTTACATTGTACGACTCAATTTAATGGAAGGAAAGTCATATTCTACCTTAGACCGACCGCGTGCTCCAAATCATATTTATAGAGCTTATTTTTTTATGTGATCTCTGAACGCTCCACACTATCAAAAATTGAATCACAACATTTATACGATCATTTAGAAACTGAATTCACTTAAAATGGAGACATATACATTTTAGAGTCAAAATAAGAATTATAGGACCCATATTGCGAGTTCCGGAAACAACTCCGTCTAAAGGTAGTACGTAGTCCGCCGAACTTGTCCTACCAATTGGAACATAATTTAGAGGTTCAAAATAGTAGAAAAACACACAAGGCAGTTGGAAAACAAGGTAATTACCTCAAATGATGCTTCCTCGATACCGATCACATGCCGAAATTCCATTTTAGTCCAAAATCTAGGAGAGGGCTCGGAATCATCTTGGGCGCCTCGAGATGCACACGAGGGTCATTTTAGTCCAAACCCCATTTCAAAGCTAACCAAACTGACATAATTCTCATTTGGGAATGTTTTCCAAGAATGTTACAAATGTCAAAGTTAGGGAAAAAACTCAAAAGTTAAAATTCCAAATGACACAACTCCCCCGAAAGAAAAAATCTTTGAAAACGTGATTTGGAGTGAAAAATGTTGGATACAAATTCCTTCCCTAAAGGACTATGACCTCTCTATTCGCTATCATCCAGGAAAGGTGAATATTAACGAATGCCTTGAGCTGGAAGGCCGTGAATATGATTAGTCTAGCCTTCTTGTCTAATATGGAGCGACCTATGGCTTTGAACATTCAGTCCTTAGCCAATAGAATGAATTAGTTGGATATTTCTGAGTCTAGGCATGCATTGGCATATGTGGGAGTTTAGTCTTCCTTGCTTAAGCATATTCGTGGTCGTGAATTTTGAGGTTGATACCTTGGTGGCTCTTTGAGATCGAGTGTTAAAGGGTGATGCTGGTTAGGCTAGTGTATATTCAAATGGGGTTTTGAGATTTGTTGGCGGCATTTGTGTTCCAAAAGTCAGGGATTTGATTCAGTTTATCCTTCGCATGACCCATTATTTCTTTCAATTGCTTAAGCAAGTGTACGTGGTCACACAAGTAATATAGCGACTCTTAAAAGAACCGGATTATCGAACCCAAAGGATTTGTGAATTAACTATTTACTATATTATAGTAATTCTAATTATTTATTAAAGAGGTGGGGGATTTCAAAGATAAATATATATTATTTAAAATAAAAATAAAATAAAAGAACTAAAAAACAATTAACTAAAAAGGATAGATGTTTACACAATCAATGGATGAATCGATCTAGGATTATGATTTAACTAACAATCTTATTTAGCATCAATTTCATCAACTTATTTGATTATCTAGTTATTGATTCATGGGGTTGATGATATAGTCATGATCTCCTGACCTCTAACCGTCTACCATAATTGACATCCTAACTACATCGTTGAGCGGAGATAAACTGAACCAACTATGGAGAATTACATTGTCTTCCCATATTTAGGACACACAAGACACCTAGGTATATCCCTATACTAGACACAAATCAATTCAAGTGACATGCAAGAAAAAAACATGCTCCTTATATTCCACGTTCTATCCCTTTATTCCTCTTTCGAGTTCAAAAGAAGACAATAAATTTATTTAATGGTGGCCAAGTATCAAAATAGTAATCACAAGACTAAAAGAACAACTAATATGATAAACAAATCATACCGAATCAAAATCACTAAATAATTATTTTGTAAGCAAATATAATCCAAGAATGAGAAGTTTAACTCCACATATATATAGACCAATTACAACGAATTATTCAGAGAAAAGACGTAAAATAAAATAAAAGAGAAGAAAAGATAAAACCCTAAATAAACGTTATTTTCTACATTGTATTCTCCTCTCTCAATATTTATTCCCTTATGGACTATTTATAGATGTAGGAACACTATGTAAAATAATTGAGTCCAAAACAAATTAGGAATCAAAACTAAACAAAATTATATTTCGCCGCAAACTCCTTTGCCGCCTCAACTCTATACCAACTTTCATCAATTGGCTTGCGTCTTCAGAAATTTGCACGTAGAAATGAGATACGAACCCTTATTTTTCTTTCTTTACTGTGCTAACATTTAATATATTGAAATATTAATATAATATTCAATTTGATTCCTTAAGTTGTCTCCTTGATTTCCTTCTTCAACCATTTATCTTAATTCATTTTACCTTCAAACTTCTTCATCTTCACACCAATTTAATCCTACAAATAAAATATACTATTAAGCACAATCCATAAAATTCATGGTCAAAACGGAAAAATATAAATACTAAATGTGAGGGAAATAATGATTTAAAATATGTAATTTGGCCTCACATCACCCATGATTCTAGATACTATTCATTCAGGCATCACGAAGTTGTACCCTAATTTGAGGCAACACTATTGGTAGGACATCATTAGGAGGATATTGAAGATTATGTATCCTATTGCATGTGTTGCCAACAAGTTAAAGCCGAGCATTTTGAAGTCTGGTGATGACCTTAAGAGATTACCTATTTTGATGTGGAAGTGGGATCACATAACTATAGACTTTGTGGTGGGTTTGCCTCGAAATTAGGTGTTGACAACATTTAGTTCATCATTGATTGATTGACCAAATCAACAAACATTCCCTGTTTAGCGTTCATTTAACGCTGAGAGGTTGGATTGTATCTATATTCAAGAGGTGGTCTGTCTTCATGGTGTGTGTTTCTCAATTCACTTCTAGCTTCAGGATGAGTTGGGCACTCGTGGTGACCTTATCATAACTTTCCGCTAGGGGATTGATGGGCAGTCAGAGCTTAGTATTCATGTCCTTAAGGATTTGTTGAGGTCATATGTTTTAGCGTTTTGAGGTCATTAGGACCATTTCTTAAATTTGGAGGAGTTTTCACACAACAACTACCACTTTAGTATTGAAATGGCCCTAGTCGAGGCTTTATATAGTAGGCATTGTCTCTCTCTAGGTTGGTTGGTCTGAGTCTTCAAAGCTGAGGCCACATGGTACTAACTTGATTTAGGAGGTTTTGAACTAGGTGAGGAAGATTCAAGATAGGCTGAAGGCAACTCAGAGTAGACAACATAGTTATGCTGGTCGTAGCCGTCTTTATTTGAGGTTTTGATTTGGTGATTAGGTTGTGACGGAAACTTGCAAATAAATATAAAAAACTAAATAAAGTGAAGACTATTTTTTGTAAACAAACAACTTGTTATTAGAATTTATCCGACGTATCATTCATATTATTTTGAATATAGCGAACCAACAGTCCATAAGAAATAATCCGAGTATAGCTAATCCTAGCGTAACTTAATCCATCATAATTTATCCTATCATTAGTAATCACATGATAACTTGTATTCAAAAGAAACGACCCCTAAAAGTATATAATTCACAGTCATATTTAGTGTTTCATAACAAATTTATCTCTTCCTTCCCTTTTCTCTCTATGACTTGCCTCTCTCGTCCAAAGAATGTTCCACATAGTAAGGCAAACATGTATTTTGCATCAACTATATTTGTATTTGATATCAGTTGTATTATGACAATTTGTGTTCTACCAATTGTATTCATTAATACACATAATACAAATATATTCGATCATGCAAATAAAACGTATGAACTATATTCTTGATACAACAAATATAAGATAAAAAATAACTTCAATTAACCATGATCCAAAACATATTCCTTGTGGGATCTACACTATCCTTGTTTAGGTTTTATATTTTAGGAATGACCACTTTATACTTATTATGGGAGGTGCATTTTGGGTGTATCATTGTCTGCAAGAGTTAACATCTTCTAGGTTCTTTTGGATGTAAAAACATATTCGTTCAAATATATATATCCGGTACTACTTAGGTCTATATTTCCACAATATTGTTCTATGGAAGTAGAGCGTTTAAAGATTTGGCTCATTTTACTTGGTTTCATAGGGTAGGGATTGACATTTTTATGTATATTTAGTTCTTTTGATATGGTCCTGCTTATTTGTTTTTCATCAAAGCACCAAGCAACACAAATCGATTTTGATTAGCTAAACATGTGCTTTTCTACAAAAATAGTTTGCTTTATCAAACTCCTTTTTTCATAATAAGGCAGAAATCCGCGACTTGTCACTTATTAGTTTCAAACGAAGAATAAAAAATGCCCTACCCTGGAAAAGCACCCTATCCAAAAGCAAGAGTTTACCAAGTAGGCAATAAAGATTATTGAAAAAATGCATAAGTACCCCAATCTATGCCCGAAATACGACAGACACACTTATATTATATGAAGGTCCTATTACCCCGTGAACTTATTTTATAAATAATTTTCTACCCCTTTTCGGCCTACGTGGCACTATCTTCTGGACCTAGCACGTGTGAAATATTTTTCAAAACTGACACGTAGACCGAAAACGGGTAGAAAATTACTTATAAAATAAGTTCAGGTGGTATAAGACCTTAGTATAGTATAAGTGTGTCTCGGGAATTTCGGGCATAGATTGAGTGAGTACTTATGCATTTTCCAAAGATTATTTTATCTTATTACTCAAGCGCTAACAAGAAAGAAAATGGATGCACTAAGAAGAAACTACTTTTTTTTGCAACTGTTGTGCCTTTGCTTTATATTACATAATAAAGCAACCTTTTGCGTTAGACTCTCACCTTATTTATAAAATAAAAACTTGGAAATTGGTAAATATCTACCCCTTGTTTCAGTAAGAATGATTCCTAAAGACCTCAGGATATTGACATTCGCCAATAGTGAACTATTAAAGATCGCATCAGTGCATTCTACATATGGCCTGCGAGTGTTTAAGCTTTCATTTTTGGGAGATCAAATGGAGATCGATTAGTTTTTTGTTTCACAAGATATAAAGAACATAACAAATACAAGAAGAAAGGATATACCAAACGAAATGTGCTTTTGCACAATCACAATCTCACTCAAATTACAAAAACCTACACATATTAATACAATCTATGAGGGTCCTAGGCCAAAACCACACATGAAAGTTTACTTATATATGACTCATTCGTACTTTTTGAGGTGATGATTGTGACTCAACATGGGAAAATGGGGCAAAAGTGCACACTTTTGTGTTTAGAGCATTGTTCGAGTGAGTAGACAACGTCTTCCAAGAAAATATTTCTTGAAGAGGCTGGGATGGTTCCTTTTTGATGCCCCCTTATATTTATTTAGAATTTGAGGTAAATCAATCCCTATAAAAGTATATCCAGGTCCATATTAATCTCGATCAACATCTAACTTTTGAGGGGATAGGGTTCTATAGAGAACAAATCATTTATTGTGTTGCCCCATAAAACACTCCGAAAATTCAAGAACTAATCTAGCGCCTCACATGAGTGTATAAGGTTTGTAGCACTGTTTTAAGGTCAAAATGAATGTTTATAAGTCATGTAGGAAGTTTTAGAGTCAAGACATCAAGAAACGTCCACGACGTCCGGAGACTAGTGAAAGAGGTGTTAGTGTGCCTTAGCCTATTTCACGAGGTTTTAGGAGTCGGAATTCAATGAAATTTGTTGGAAATGTGTAAAAATAGTATTAGATTAGGTTTAGGTTAAAAATTCTGGGTATCTATCCCCAAATACCACCCTGAGGGTCCTTGAGGAGAACCCATCCATTTCGGCCAAAAAGCTGTCACGAGGCAGTGTCTACCTACGGTTGCAGGCGACGAGGCATAGGTGGATCGACGGGGAATCAATGCATCTTCGATATACACTTAGACATTTTTAAAAATTTCCAAAATACAACTCTCTGAACTTATCAACCGACCTGCAGGATGGTGGGTGTAGTTGGACGTCGACTGACCTACGCACCGTAGGTCGGGGTCTCCTAGGTTAGTCTGCATTTTCACTGTCTTGTTTTAATATGGTTCAATTAATATGGTTCAATTAATTAGTTATTAGTTATGGGTTTAATTAGGGGTTATGGGGTGTTTAATTAAGTTAGTCAAAGTGACTATATAAACTACCCTAAGCCTAAACCCAACTTAACACCCCACAATTCCCAAACCCAAATTGATTTTCCTTCTCTCTACTTTCTCTCCCAAAGAAGACTCCATAGAAGACCAAGGTATAAGGGTTATAGGGCTTCAATAATATCACTTTTCACCATCAATATTCAAATAATATCAAGGAATCACTTTTGGGATTTCTTTCCCCAAAGGGTTCTTCCAAAATTGGTTTTCAAAAATATGATTTCATCATTGTTTCTTTCTAATATGAATTTGATCTTCTAAAGTTTATTGTTTATGGTTTTTTATGACTTAACCTAGTATGTGGAATAGATGACAAAACGACCCGAATTCCCTAACCCTAGGTTATGAACTCATGTTGAATTGATTAGTATTGATGCAATTGACTTAGTTATTGTGTTAATTACTATTGAAAGATGTTACTACACCTATTGATGGATGAAATTTGATTGGTTGAGGTTAAGACCAATGATGATGACTTTTGAAGGAGAATTGGTAAGACTTTGTGATCTTGAACCTTTACTTCAATTGTGATGGCTTGTACTTGGTGATGAAGTTCACTTGAAGTATATATTGTGATTGTATTAAATAGGTGTTGGTATGATGATGCAATTTAAATGTCTTGATTATGTGAAGGTGTGAGATTATGTTTAAGAGTAATGATATATGGTTGGTTATGAATTGCCTATGTGCCTTATTATAATATGATGATGATGATGTGCTAATCTACATATGAGGGTTGTATTGAAAGGATATTCTCATGCAATTCCTAAATAGCTAATGACTATGACATATAAGGGGTTAGTATTCTATGACCTAAACTAAGTTATGATGAATAATAAAGGCTTAAAGACAGTTTAAAAAGGGACCCTAGCTTAGAACCGAGTGAGCTAGTAGTGAGGAGTGTCCCTTCCCAAGTAGGGAATGTAGGTTCACTATTGTGCTCATGAGATTGGAGACTATAATGCAATGTGCATAAAGAGGGTCCCAAGTATATCTCCTAGTTCTTGAACTATGTTTCCCACATAGGAATAGCTAGTGGATCCACCCAGAATGCTATGTTCATGTTTTGGTACTACCTTGACAAGTAGTCCACCTTCTTTCCGTGTAAGGTTTCATGACACCAAATTCCACATTTAGCTCTTGTGGTCTAGGTCAGTTAAGTAAAGTGTTCCCGAAAGTAAAATGAAGTAATAAAATTAACACTAACTAGGGTGAGTTGAGGGATTGACTTAGTCTAGGTAAGGGTATGAGACTCTACCTATACATTGCATTAGTTAGCTTTGAGGGAAATCCTAGAAAGTTGTTCTTATGTCTATAAAGTAAATGATTATGCCTATGTTGACTTTACATGTTGATGATCCTATATGATGTTAGTTTCACATATGAACATGATAATGGTCTATATGGCTAAATATGATGATGACTACTCTTGATGCTATGCTATGTGATGTTAGGCCTTTCTTATGATCCTTTATTGGGTTTACTTGGTTTAGTTAAGTTATGGGGTTTTGCATACATGTAGACTTGATGGTGGGTTATGAGTACATGTCTTGTATATGTTGTAATGTTATAATATATTATATGTGCTTTGTGTTATAGCATGGTGTTAGAGTTGTTTTGACTATGTACTCAAGTATGCTAGTATACATGTTGATTTGATTATGCATTGATGTTGTTGGTATTTTGTTATACATGGTTCTTATGTTGAGTTGTATTGATTATGAACATGACTTATGCTAGTGTGATTCTTATGAGGTATATGCTCTCTTGTATGTGCGATAAAGGTTTCCAAATGACTTAGCATGTTTTCTAAAGAAAATGTCTCTTTCTCATTCATTCTGTCAAATGTTTTATGTGCATGTTTCCATACTTAGTACAAGTGAGTACTAACCCATATTTCTATGTTTCTACAATTATGTAGGTTTCAGCAGTTGAGGTTTTAGAGGGCCATTGATATTTAATTTGGACTCTCATTCTCCAAGTTTGGTAGGTCCTCACTTTCCGAGGACGATGCCACTATCTACCTATTGGATGTTGTTTTAGTCTTAAAGATAATTTAGTTTTTTCTCTTTCATTAGAAGACTATTATTGTATATGCCCATATGTGCTGTTATTGTAATGAAGTAAGGGCTATGCCCGAATGTTGTACTCGATTTAGATGATTTAAATGTGAGAAAATTTCCTATTAGAATATATTTATATATTTTGTGTGTGAAATAAAAGTGAAGCCTATGTATTGCTTCCTATGGGAGGAGTCTATGTGAACTCCCTATATATATGTGTGTGTGTGTGTGTGTGTATACACACACACACACACACACACATATATATATATATATACACACACACACATATATATATACACATACACACACACACATATATATATATAT
>NC_028644.1:32038116-32098216 GCF_001406875.1 Solanum pennellii
TATATATATATATATATATATATATATATATATATATATATATATATATATATATATATATATATATATGTATATATATATATATATATGATGTGTAAGCAAGAGGTCTATGTAAATCTCACATGATAGAAGTATTTGAAAAGTTTTAATTTTTTCCGCAATTTAATCTATTATATGTAATGACGAATGCTAAGAGGTTAGTCTTAGTCCTCTCCAAGGACAACGACACCGGTTACGTCTAGAGGGTGCTCCCCGGATGTGACACCCCAACCCCAGGAAAGACATTTGGTGAGGAGAATTATTTTAAGGGAGAGAAACGGTGGTTCACAAATGAATAATCAATGGGAACTATACTTCTTTCATCAAATAATGCATATGTACTAAACAATTTCAATTCCAAGTGGTTCCCTGATTTGGTCATACCAGTCCGGAAGAGATTCAATAGAGACCACGATATCATAAATCTTTTTCCTTGTTAGCTAATAGGGACATGGTTTCCTATAGTCCCATTGTTGCCTCTAAACAATCATCCCATTTTAAATAGATACGGACACACTTAGTGTCAGGATCCAAAGTATACCCAAAATGTGGCATGACATATAAGACCCTGAGAGGCCCTACACAATCCACTTGACATAGATACACATAATATCATCTAAAGTAGGAAATCTCGTACGAATAAAAGAGTTTGACATTTATAAGCATAAATCTATTATAGTCTTTACAAGGCATCTAGTACTTTAAGGAAGTGGTCAGAACATAACTCGTGCACCACATACAACATCTAAAAACTAAAGACATATGAAAGATATAAAAATGATATGGTCCTCAAAGTATGATGACTCACTGTAACACTCTAGAAGTTCATCACTTAATCTAGAGTCTCACTTGATGAAAAAAACCTTAAAACAATGTTTCTAAGCTTAAACAAAGGTAATGAACTTGTTTAGGAAGTATTAGAACCAAAACGTCAAGGGACCACCACGACGTCCGGAGATTTGTGAAAGATGAACTAGTGTGCCTTGGTATGTTTCAAGGGGTTTAAGGAGTCAGAAAAAAGGTCAAATTTAGTGGAAAGGTGTGGAACATACATTAGAGTGTGTTTAGGGTCGAAACATCTATGTACGACTCCCCAAGGACCACCCCAAGGGTCCTTGAGGAGGACCCTACATTTAAACCTCAAAATTGTCTTTTGGCAGTGTGCAAACACAAGACCAAAGGACGAGCCATCGTTTGAACGACGCTCCACCAATGGTTCTCATTGGTTGAAACTTATACAATTCACCAAATAGTCCCAAATGCAGGTTCTGAATAAAACCATGGATGACCAATACGGTCCATGGTTTGGTCTACGCCCCGTCGATGGGGAGTCGTCGTTTGGGTCTTGACTTCATTGCCCAATTTCAGTTAAGTGAGCGGAGTTTAGTTAATTAATTAGTAATTAATGGGTGTTTAGTTAAGTTAGTTGGGTACAATAAAAGGGTAAGACTTCATTAAACTAACTTACTACTTCATTATTTCCCAAACCCAATTCACTCCCACTTCTCTCTTCTTTATCTCAGTACCCAAAGACATCCATTGAAGACGAAATTCAAGATTCATTAGGGATTAAAAATTAAATTTTTCCACAATTATTATTCAATGATTAGAAGATCCCTTTCCCCAAGAGGCTCTTTAAAATTGGTTTCCAAAGATGTCTAAAATTATGGTTTTCATCCAATTTCGTGGGTTGTCTTCTAAATTGATATAATGTTATATTCCTTTGATTTATATTGATATATTATGATTGTTTAATGGTGTATTTTTGTAATTCCTTAGAATTTTGCCTAGTTTCAATAAAAGATTCATGAATGACCCATTTGCCCTAATCCTACCTATGAATTAGGTTGATAGATGATTAGGGATGTCGGAATTGGATATGTTATTGCTTAATTTACTATTATATGATAATTATGAGTGAATTGATGGATAAATATTGTGGAATTGATGGTGAAATCATGAAGGAGATTCTTTGAAGCAGTTGGTAAGACTTTTGAGAATATGATTTCTTTACTTCAGTTATGATGGTCTATTCTTGATGATGATATTCAATTGAAGTATAATTATGTGAATAGAATAAGAAGATGATAATTTGATGAATATAATGGCATGTTATGAATATGAGATCTTGATAAGGATATTATCATTCAAGGTTGAAAGTGATTCTCTTATGTGTCTTATTATGATATGACTATGATGTGATGATCTCACTAATGATGGGTTGTGGCGAAAGGAAGTTCTCATCCTATACCTAAGATCTATTATCTATGATTATACAAGGAGTTAGTCCCTAAGGCCTATATTGAAATTAATGTTAAGGATGACTTAAAGACATTTCGAAAAGGGACTTTAGCTTAGCATCGAGCGAACTAGATATGAGAGGTGTCCCTTAGAAATGTGGGAATCTAGGTTCAATAATGTTCTCATGACATAGAGACTATAATGCAATTGTGCATAAAAGGGTTTCAATACATATCTCCTAGTTCCCTAACTATGTGCCCCCATAGGAAGACTATCCAGTGGATCCACTTAGAATGCTATGTTATGATTCATGGTTCTACCTTGGAAATTAGATCACCTTCTTTCGGTGTATGGTTTCTATGACACCGGATTTCATGTTTATCTCACATGGTCTATTGTCGGTTAAGACGAATTTTCTCGAAAGTAAAATGAATGAATGAAGGTAATAAAGATGAAAACTAACTAGGGTGACTTAAGGGATTATACTTAGTGTAGGTAAGGGTATGGGACTTTACCTATGCATTGCACAAGTTGACCTTGAGAGGAGTCCTAGGAGGATGTCCTTATGTGATGATGCTATGAATGAAATGCTTAATGTTGACTTTACATTATGATTATTCTATATGATGTTGGTTTCATTGATGAACATGATATTCGTCTAAATTGCTATGTATGATGATGACTATGCATGATATGATGTTATATAAAGTAAAGGCATTGCTTATGGCCTCTTTACTAGTTGACTTAGTCTATGTGGGGTTAAGGGGCTTCACATGAGCATTGTACTAGTTGTCTTGGCTTGGATTGAAATTGTGAGTAAGGGTCTTGTATGTTTTGATGATATGAACTCTAAGATATAAAATGTTGCTTATGGCTATATTATGATGTTGTTCTTGTACATAAGTGTGACTATGTCTTAATGTTGATATGATTATTGACTTGTATATGCTCTTACATGTGCACAAAGGCTTTCAAAGTGACTTAGCATGGTTTTGAACAAAATGTCCCTTTGTGCAAGATTTTAATGGTTTTACTTGCATATGTTTCCACACTTAGTACATGTGGTTTGTAATAACCCATATTCTATTTATTTCTTCAATAATGTAGGTTCAGGCCATTGAAGAGTTCAAGGCCATTTTTAAGGAAGACTTGGATTTGTTCCTAAGTTATTGATGAGTCCTCAAGTCCGAGGATGATGCCACTTTTCTACTCTAGCTATGATATTGACTATGT
This sequence comes from Solanum pennellii, assembly GCF_001406875.1. Lineage (NCBI taxonomy): Eukaryota > Viridiplantae > Streptophyta > Magnoliopsida > Solanales > Solanaceae > Solanum > Solanum pennellii. The sequence goes on from NC_028644.1 coordinate 32,041,630, forward strand.
CTAAGATAATTGTTCTTTCTTTATATTTTGAGACTTTTTTGTAAGGCTATATGAGGCATATTATAATAGTGTAAGGGCTGTGCCTAAATCCTATGCTTCTATAATAGATGGTTATGTGTGAGACAATACTAGACTACTTTAATTAATTATCTATGTTGCATAAATGAGAAGTCTATGTACATTTCATTAATGAAAAGTCTATGTAAACTTCATAAATGATAAACGAGAAGTCTAAGTATACTTTATATGTAAAATTTTTAAGTTTTCCGCATTTTCTCTACCTATGATATGCAATGATGTATGCTAAGGGCTAGTCTAAGGCCTCTTCGAGGACGAATATGCCGATTATATCTAGGGGATGCTCCCCGTTCATGACAAACTTTGTACCTGATCATGATAAGTAATCTTAGGATTGATGTCTCACTAAACCACATCTATGTAGAGTCTTATTCATAATTGTGAAGTGCGCCACATTTATGAATGAGAGGCTGTGTGATGCTTAGAAAATTCTCACCTCTTTGTTATTCTTGAAGTCATGCCTCAAGAGTCTTAACTCTATGTGTCCTTTTATTCTAATCTTTTTCTTGTGGTATAGGATATTACTACTAGAAGGGCAGCCGCAAGAATGGTTAAAGAGGAGATTTCCAATGCGGGAGTTCCTCCCCAAGATAATCAAGCTCCTCCTCAAGGTCACTAACCTCCGGTCAATCCTCCGGCCATGATGGATGGAGAGATAAGGTCGGCTTTTCTAAGTTTGGATCAAGATATGACTATTCAAGCTCAATCTATAACGGCTCAAGCAAATAGGGAATTTGGACCCTATGTGAACCAAAATGCTAGTACCACAACTTCTCGCTTGAGGGACTTCACTAGGATGAACCCTTCAATGTTCTTTCTGTCTAAGGTGAATGAAGACCCCAAGAATTTTTTTAAGAAGTCTACAAGATCTTGTATGCTATTGGAGTGAGTTCTAATGAGAAGGCCAAGCTAGTCGCTTATCAACTCAAGGATGTGGATCAAAATCGTGCCCTCAATGGAAGGACAATAGGGCTTTGAGCGGGTCCTATAAGTCGGGAAGTCTTTAAGAGGGCATTTCTTTATAGGTTCTTTCCAAGGGAGAAAAGAGAGGCTAAGGTGGAAGAGTTCATCAACCTTTGTCATAAGTTCAAGAATAGGTTCTCCAACTAAGTTCCTTCCAATTTCCCCAAGGCTCGTAATCATAGGGTGTCTAACCCTAGATCTCAAAGGGGAATAGGTGGTTATTCACCAAGTGAGAAACCTACTTGTACCAAATGTGGTAAGAAGCATGTGGGTGAATGTCTAGTTGGGACGGATAATTGTTTTGGTTGTGGATAGAGTGGCCATAAATTTAGAGATTGTCCCGTGCTTAAGGCTAAGGGGAGGGAGAGTAATCAAGCAAAAACAAGAGGTCCTAGTTCTGATGCTCCAAAGAAGAATCGTTTGTATACTCTCCACTATAGGGGTGATCAAGAAGATTTTCCCGATGTCGTCACTGATATGTTACAAGCGTTCTCCATTAATGTCTATGCTTTACTAAATCTTGATGCTACTTTTTATTTTATAACTCCATTAGTACCTAAAAACTTTGATGCTCTACCCAATATCTTAGTTGAACCTTTTTTTGGTTACTACCCCGGTGGCTGACTCCGTTGTTGCTAAAAGAGTATATAGGAGTTTTCCCATATTGTTGTCCAATAGAGTTACATTGGTCGATTTGGTATAACATGACATGTTATACTTTGATGTTATATTGGGGATGGATTGGTTACATGCTTGTTTTGCTATTATTGATTGTTCCACAAGGTAGTTAAATTCCAATTTCCTAATGAACCCTTATTAGAATGGAAGGGAGATAGCTCAATCCCTAGAGGCCGAATCATTTCGTGTTTAAAATCCTGTAAGATAATTGCTAAGAAAGTCTTTACCATATTGTGAGGGTAAAGGACCTTGAGTCCAAGGTTCCTCTATTAGAGTCGGTACGCGTAGTGACGGATTTTTGGAAGTCTTCCCCGATGACTTGCCCAGAATTCCTCTCGAATGGGAAATAGACTTCAGCATATATTTGTTATCAGATATGAAGCGTATTTCAATCCCTTCTTACCGGATGGATCCAGCCAAGTTGAAGGAACCAATGCTTTAACTCAAATATTTACTAGACAAAGGTTTCATACAACCTAGTATTTCCCCATGGGGCACTCCTGTGCTGTTTGTGAAGAAAAAGGATGAGTCTCTTAGGATGTGCATTGATTACCATCAACTAAATAAGGTTACCATAAAGAACAAGTATCCTTTACATAGGATCAACAATTTGTTTGATCAACTCCAAGGGGCAAGCTACTTTTTTAAAATTGATTTGAGGTTGGGGTATCACCAACTAAGGGTGAGAGATGAAGACATACCAAAAACGGCTTTAACTTGGTATGGTCATTATGAGTTCCTAGTTATTTCTTTTGGTCTAAGTAATCGCCCATTGTCTTTTATGGACCTCATGAATAGGGTGTTTCGGAATTATCTTGACTCATTTGTAATTTTCTTCATTGATGATATCTTGTTATATTCTAAGAGTGAGGATGAACACATGGATCATTTGAGTATAGTATTTGTAAGTCCTCAAGGAACATAAACTCTTTTCTAAATATAGTAAGCGTGATTTTTGGTTGAGATCGATTGCTTTTTTTGGTCACATTATTTCAAGTGAGGGTACTGAGGTCGATCTGAATAAAATGGCCTAGACCTTAGACTCCAAAAGTTTCTTGGGTTTAGCCGGGTATTATAGGAGATTTGTTGATGGGTTTTCATCCATTGGTTCTCCTTTAACAACCTTAACCCAAAAGAATGCTAAGTTTGAGTGGTCAGAAGCTTGTGAAAGAGGCTTCCAAGAGTTGAAAGATAAGCTTACTTCCATTGTGGTGTTGACCTTATCCGAGGGTAATCAAGGGTTTGTAGTGTATTGTGACGCTTTCTCAAGTAGGTTTGGGTTGTGTCCTCGTGAAAAATGGTAAGTTGATAGCATAGGCCTCTAGACAACTCACGGTGCATGAGAAGAACTATCCAACTCATTATCTTGAACTAGCGGTCGTAGTATTTTTGTGAAAATATAGAGACATTACCTATATGGGGTACATTATGATGTGTTTAAGGACCACAAAAGCCTTTAATGTGTTCACTCAAAAGAAGTTAAATCTCCGACCAAGAAGATGGTTGGAACTCTTGAAGGACTACGACATGAGTGTTCTTTACCACCCCTTCAAGACCAATGTGGTTGCGGACGCTCTAAGTCGAATGTCATTGGGTAGTGTAGCCCATTTCCCGAAGATAAGAAAGAGTTAGTGAAGTAAGTAGATAGATTGGCCCACTTGGGTGTTCAGTTAGAAGATTCTCCAAAGGGAGGTTCCATGGTTCATCATAGATCCAAGTTATCTTTAGTGGTGGAGGTGAAATCTAAGCAACACCTTGATCCTCTATTGATGGAGTTGAAGGAATCAGTTTTTAGTAAGTACAATGAGCCATTCTGCAAAGGTGGGGATGGGGTACTTAGGTACCAAGGTAGGTGGTGTGTACCAGATGTGGATGGTCTAATGGGGCAAATTTTGGAAAAAGCTCATGGTTCCCAATATTCCCTTCATCCGGGTGCCACCAAAATGTATCGTAATCTTCAAAAGGTCTATTGGTGGGATGTTGAATAGGGACATAGCAGAGTTTGTGGATAAATGTCCTAATTGTCAACAAGTAAAGATCGAGCATCAAAGACCAGGAAGGTTTACTCAAGTGATGGATATCCTTACTTGGAAGTGGGAAGATATCAATATGGATTTCATAGTGGGTTTTCCTCAAACACGTAGGGAAAATGACTCAATATGGGTGATTATTGATAGATTGACGAAATTTGCCCACTTTATCCCTGTCAAATAACTTATTTGGCAGAGAAATATGCTAGGTTGTACCTTATTGAGATTGTGAGTCTACATGGGATTCCTTTGTCATCATCTCGGATAGAGATCCCCAATTCACTTCTCGTTTTTGGAGGTCTTTTTCAAAGGGACTAGGTAATCAAGTTAAACTTACCACCGCTTTTCATCCTCAAACGGATGGCCTAGCGAAGTGTACCATCCAAACCCTAGAAGATATGTTAAGGTCTTGCGTCATTGACTTCAAAGGTAATTGGGACGATCACCTACCGTTGATAGAGTTATCATATAACAATAGTTATCATTCGAGCATTTGTATGGAACCATTTGAAACACTCTATGGTAGGATATGTAGGTCTCCCGTTGGGTGGTTTGAGCTTGGTGAGTCTTCACTCCTTTGTCCCGAGATAGTCTATGAGGCTCTGGAGAAGGTTCGAATGATAAGGGATAGGTTGAAAACAACCTATAGTCGGAAAAAATCTTATGCCAAAATATTGAATTTAAAGTAAGTGATTGGGTCTACTTGAAGATTTCACCCATGAAAAGGGTGACGAGATTTGGTAAAAAGGGGAAACTTAGTCCCTGGTATGTGGGCCCTTATGAGATAGTGAAACAGGTATGGGAAAGTTGGTTATGAGTTGAAATTACCAAGTGAATTAGCCCCGGTTCACCCGGTATTCATGTCTCTATGCTCAAGAAATGTATGAGTGACCCGGTGTCTATTTTCCTATTGAAGGGGTTAGGGTAGAATGAGAACCTTTCTTATGAAGAGGTTCTGGTTGAATCCTAGATCGTCAAGTCAAGAAATTGAGGAATAAAGAGGTGTCCTCCGTAAAAGTCCTATGGAGAAACTACCTAGTTGAGGGTGCAACATGGGAGGCCAAGGCCGACATGAAGTCCGACTACCCTCATCTCTTTCCTCTTACTAATAGTCAAAGTTGAGGTTAGTAGTTCCTCTTAAAATAAAATTTTTGAATAATGTGAATTTGAATTATTTTTCTAAGTATGTGCATATCTTTATAAAGGTTCATGCTAAAATGAGTTTTTATGAAACATGCTCTCTTGTTTAACTTGCACTTATATGTCTGTGTATAATTGTTTTCATGAGATTTTTAGTGAGCATGTTAATTGCATGGTAACTCTTGATGTTCATGTTGATATTTGAGAAGGTAGTTCCTCATTTTGTGATATGAAATGTTGACCTCTTATATATGGTAAATTGTGAATCGAGTTGCTATGTGTAATGTCACGATTATATGTTGAATGGAGTTGTGAAGTACTCCTATGAGTTGTGACTCATGATGATTTTATGCTGTTGTTTTTGTTGGTTGAGCTTCTAGTATTGAGTCTCTTCTCTCTCTATAAAGAGATTTACGTGTCATTCAGGTACGAATGTTCCTAAGTGGGGAGATAATGTAACACTCTGGAAGTCCATGACTTAGTCTAGAGCCTCACTTGATGAACAAAGCCTTAAAATAGTGTTTCTAAGTTTAAACAAAGGTAATGAACTTGTTTAGAAAGTATTAGAATCAAAACGTCAAGGGACGACCACGATGTCCGGAGATTTTTGAAAGATGAACTAGTATGCCTTTGTGTGTTTCGAGGGGTTTAAAGAGTCGAAAAAGGCCAAATTTGGTGGAAAGGTGTAGAACACACATTAGAGTGTGTTTAGGGTCGAAACGTCTGGGTACGACTCCCCAAGGACCACCCTAAGGGTTCTTGAGAAGGACCCTACATTTAAACCTCAAAATTATCTTTTGGCAATGTGCAATCACGAGACCAAACGACAATCCATCGTTTGAACGACGCTCCGTCGTTTGAACAACACTCGGTCAATGGTGCTTGTTCGTCGATACTTATCCAATTACAAATAGTCCCAAAATGCAGGCTCTGAACAAAACCGCGGATGACCATTAAGGTCCGAGGTTTGGTCTACGCCCTATCGACGGGGAGTCGTCATTTGGGACTTGACTTCATTGCCCAATTTAGGTTAAGTGAGGGGAGTTTAGTTAATCAATTAGTGATTAAGGGGTGGTTTATTAAGTTAGTTGCGTACTATAAAAGGGTTAGACTTCATAAACTAACTTAACACTTTGTTATTTCTCAAACCCGATTCACTCCCACTTCTCTCTACTTTCTCTCACTACCCAAAGACCCCCATTGAAGACAAAAGTCAAGCTTCATAGGGCTTAAATATTAAAGTTTTACTCCATCATTCTTCAAGGATTAGAAAGGTATGAAAGCTATTAACTGTTGGTATCTTTTTCCCCAAGAGGCTCTTCAAAATTGGTTTCCAAAGATTTCTAAATTATGGTTTTCATCCAATTTCGTGGGTTGTTTTACAAATTGATTTAATGTTGTATTCCTTTGATTTATATTGATTGATTATGATTTTTTAATGGTGAATTGTTGTAATTCCTTAGACTTTGACCTAGTTTCTATAAAATATCCATGAATGACCCAAGTTATTGATGAGTCCTCAAGTCCATGGGTGATGCCAATTTTCTACTCTAGATACGATATTGACTATGTCTAAGACAATTATTCTTTCCTTATATTTTGAGACTTTTTTGTAAGCCTATATGAGGCATATCGTAATAGTTTAAGGGCTACGCTCAAAATCTTACACTTCTATAATATATGGTTATGTGTGAGACAATACTAGACTACGTTAATGAATTGTCTATGTTGCATAAATGAGAAGTCTATGTACATTTCATTAATGAAAAGTCTATGTAAACTTCATATATGATAAACGAGAAGTCTAAGTATACTTCAAATGTAAAAGTTGAGTTTTCCCCATTTTCTCTACCTATGATATGCAATGATGTATGCTAAGGGCTGGTCTAAGGCCTCTTTGAGGAAGAAGTCATCGGTTACGTCTAGGGGTTGCTCCTTGGTCGTGATACTCACCAAGTCTTCAAATTCTTAGAGTGATGAACTAGCCAAGGGCGGTAGGAGAGGAAGCATCACACCCTACATTAGTGGAACAATATTGGTAGAAGTATGCATAAGTACATGAAACATGACAATAAGGGGACATAATCAATAACATGATATGCATGACCAAGATAAAATAGAAAAGTATTTCTAAAGAAACATCATAAAACTTGCACATTGTCAATGCATCTTAAATTCATAAGGAAAGCTTCATAAAATATTTAAGAACAACTTAGTTAATTTTGCGAGATATGTACTCTTAACCGACACAGACCACTTGAGTTGTAACGTGGAATCTGGTGTCGTACTCCCGAACCGAAAAGAGATTTTCTTACATTCCAATTTAAGGACCTTAAATTCTATCTTAGGTGGATTCCCTAGCTATGTTACTTAAGATAACCTACGGGGACACATAGTTAGGGACAAGGAGATTTCTACTAGAGACTTGGCCTTTACCAATGAGCGAACCTCCATCTCAATATCCTCTCGGTTCTAGGTAAGAATCTCAACGGAATAGTCATAAACATAAGCATATCATCATGGATGAAAAAAATACAATGAAGTTACTAATCCAAGCTTAAACATCATAGAATAACTCTTTAAATCTTGAATCATGTATGTGACAGAAAACCTCTCACCAAACCATGATCCTTTAATGTAAGAAAACCTTTCACATTTTAACTTGTGTTAATCTTAAAGCAGCATATATCATAAGGCATTCTTTTTTATATATATATAAATCATACATATCCTTCATCAGAACATTGATCGTAGTTTTAAAACTCATTCAGAAATTCACTCTTCTAGGTTCTTGTCAAAATCATGCATCATGTTCTAAAATTTGCAACTTGAAATACCTATGAAGAAGCTAAGAACTAGAAATAGTCATTTTTGGAAATAATTAAAAATCTGGAAATTATCTTATTTTAGAAAAAGTGAACTTTTGATCAACTTCAAGCGATCATAACTCTTAGCTCATGATGCGTTGGGTGTACTTTGAGATACGGTTGGAAAGATCTTGGAATAATCTTTCCGACACTGCTGAGTTTGCTTGATTTCGAGTTCGTATGAGTAAATTATGCCTTTTGGAAGTTGGACTATTGGAATAAGGAAAGTCCCATCTGGATTTTAGAAGGGTAGTTTGGTCTTTTCCTTTCTTTTTTATTTTAATTCGTTTTTGGTAATCAATTAATGTCCAAATCAGAATTATATCTGTTATGCTTTTACCAAAATATGCTAAGGCTTGGAGAAAAGAGCTAAGAAGAGAACGAAGAAGAGGAAAAACAAGAATTCGCTAGGAAAGGTCGATTTTGGTTGTGGATTCGCCAAGGAATTGATCCTGCAAGGTATATGAGTCTTTCATAGAATTGGGTTCATTCACCCACGCGCCAAACATATTTAGCTTAGCACAGTTCGTCCTAAAAGAGTTTGAAATTTGATGTACTTGACATGTATTCATAAATTAATGTTGTTCTTGAATTGGGCTGAATTGTGGAGTTCTCGAGATCTTTACGTTGAGTTTTAGAGTTATATTGAGTCAGGTTCTTGAGTACATATGTTGGGTACTGGAATCTAAAATGAATTTGAGAAAAATATTCGAGATTAAGCAAATTGGGGTTGTAAAATGAAGAAAGAAAAAGTCAAGCGCGATCTGGCACGTAGGTCCGTGTCGCAGACTTGCTCCCCCGGTGAGAAAAGAGTTGCTATGTGTCGCGGTTAAGACGCAGACTCCTCTGTCTAAGAATTAAAATTCGGGAGGAATTCTTAAAAACATCTCCGCGTCGCGGATTTGTTACAAGACGATCATTTCGTAACTTTTCTCTGGTTTAGTTATTCAAAATCATTCCTAAACATCATGAGACCTTTGCTATCACAATGTCAATCCTCGAATCCATAATGTAATTCAAGGATCGGTTAAGAGTCAATTCAAGAGAAGTTAAGAGTCAAGTTAAGAAAAGTTCAGAAAGTCTTCAAAAGTCCTTTATCAATGTTTTGAGTTCAGTAAACTATAAAGTTGAAGGTCTTTACTTCAAAGTATATGGGGACTATGTATTGCCAAAAGAGTTAAAAATGTTTTCACATTTAAATAAGAACGGAAACTAAGATTTCAAAAAGAGCATTTGAGCTAGTTATTTAATAAAGAGTCTTTGAGCTAGTTTTTCAGTAAAAGAGCCTTTAAGCTAATTTTTCCAGTAGTGAGCCTTTGAGCTAGTTTTTCAGTCTAGAGCATTTGAGCTACTTTTTCAGTATAGAGTAAATTCTTTCACAATTAAACAAGAGAGGAAACTGAGATTTCCAAGATAGCCATTGAGCTAAGTTTTTGAGAAATTATCTCAAATCACAAAAATAAGTATGTTTTCAAACATAAAGAACTAGTATCATACTATGGGAGTAGTACTGAGCGCCAATATAGGGGAGCGTTTAGAGAACTCACAACCCCCATAAACAATGTAGTCATCATGGTTAGAAAAGGGTCCTACTTTTTAGATGAATCCTTTAATGCTATTTAGCATAGACAAGTGGATCCACTTAGCGAGTTAGGTCCTACACCCTTGGCATGGTATAGGATAATCCTTGGCAGCGTGAGGTTAAGTGTTGTATCATCACTGTAGCTCTTAAGTAATGGTTGTTGGTTAGAGAAACTCCTACAATATTATTTGTACTTTTATATACATTGAATATATTTGTTTTTTCATATACAAACAGAATTCATATTGTATATTTGCATACATAGAGACTTATTATTGTATTTTTAAATACACAGAGCTGAAAAGCATGTTTTAAAGCTCTTTTTTATATTGCACTTGTTTTAAACTACTTTATATTAAAATGAGTTTATCATGTTGAGTTCAGTTGAGCCAGGTAAGTTATTCAGATTCTTTTCAAGCCTATGTTGTGTATAGAATTCCAACTCGCATACTCGTACAATCAATACAAACGCGGGTAACTGGGATCAGCATCCAGTGCATCGTTGATCCAATGAGCAGTTCAGAGTTTGTTGGTGAGCCTCTTTGCATTCCGGAGGACTTCTTTTATTGATTTCAGTTCTTTTCAATATTTCATTAGTTAGGATGATTAGGGGTCCTATCTCGACATCCATCTTAGTTTCAGAGGCTTCATAGATAGTCAGTAAGATGTTAGTTCATTCGCCATTATCTTGTTATTGGCTTATGTTCATATTTGAGTTGCCACTTTGGCTAAGTTAAATGTTTATATTTAGAACATTATGAGTTAAGTTTGAGAAATTTAAGTTGTTTAACATTTTAATTCTTTTCTTAATGCTTTAATTCTTTCACTGGGTAAGTAAGCCAGGTCAATGGTTTGTTTGGGACCAGCAATGGTCTTCGAGTGTCATTCCCGCCTAGGATGTAGGCTCGAGGCGTGATACATGCATGGATTCATGTGAAATAAATTGGAAAGAATGTAATGTAGTTGAAACAATCATTAATATATTAATATCAAACGATTGAATCAACACCGTTAAAACCCATGAAGAATTAAATGAAAACCTAACCAATTTAAGGAAATGGAATTGGAGAATTTGATAAATATTTGAGACTCAATGGGTGAACGGAACCCATTGATGAACTCCCACATACCTTGATATTGAATCCCAAGACAAAGAAGGAATTGTAGACTTGAAAGCTTGAAGAACCCTAGAATCCCTTATGAGCCTTGGAGAAAAAACTAGAGAGGAGATTTTGGGATTTTGGGGAATAAAAGGTATGGATAGTTTTTTAGGAATAAAATCAGTTATAAGATCTTTTTTTTTATCAGAAAAATGAAGTCGTATAGGTATTAGATGCATATGAAAAGATCCAACTACCCATAAAAATAACAGCCAGAAACACCATATGGTTGAACCTATGGCTTTTAGGAAATCCAATAGACCTTGCTAGTCAACTATAGGTTGAGTGACTGAGGCCTAAAATTGACCAACTTTCTATGCACTCTTCTACAGACCGCCTAAATTTTCTTATGTTTTGCGGACCCGGTCAGTATACCTCAACTATTTAAATCAAAATTTCACTAAGTCGAGATTAGTTCTATGAGACAACCCTCTGACCCGTACAAAAATCTATACCCTATCGACCCATTCCATAAGACTGAGGTCTTAATCCAATTCTATAAATCCATCCCACAAATGCCAAACACAACTTTTCAAAACTCCTAGGTTCTTCATGTCAATTCGTGGGTCAAACTTCATGTTCTAAATTTTCCAAAATCAATTCTGGGTTCTACGATTCACTTCCTACGGCCCATAGGTTGGACTCGTAAAACAGTGCCTTATCCATTTTCTAGTACATTTCTTTCCAACTCAACTTTCCAACATCTGAGGTGTTACAATATTCCCCTTTTAGAAAGATGCGTTCTCAAATGGGACTCAATCTAGCACCAGTAGAGTATGAGAGAAACTAACAACCCAACATGAATGGAAATCTCATCATAATGCACATAAACATGGAGAATCCTCCAAGCTTAATCATAACATCAAAATCAAGTTTTCATGAACATGCATGCATATGGAAACATGAGGATAACACATGAATATGATAGAATGAACCATAGGGATATAATACTTATATCTAGAATAGGAGAGAAAGGAAATATTTGAGGATACCGAGATATCATATCGGCTTCTGCCTCCCAAGTAGATACCTAAACTAATTGATTCCTCCCAAGAACCTTCACGGAAGAAACTTCTTAATTTCTCAGCTTCCAAACTTGTCGGTCTAAAATCTCAACCAGGACCTCTTCATATAAACAATTTGTTTAACTCCCAAACCTTCTAAAGGAACAATGATGTAGGATCTCCAACAAACTTCATCAACAAGGAGATATGGAATACCATATGTACCGATGTAAATCATTTTGCAATTTAAGTTCATATGAAACCTTGCAAATACGCCTCACAATTTCATATGGGCCCACATATCAGGGACTAAGCTTCCCTTTATTTCTAATTCTCATTACACCCTTCATGGGTAAAATTTTCAAGTAGATCTAATCATCAACATTAAATTTGAATATGTTCTTCTAACATCATAATAAGACTCTTATCGACTTTGAGCCATTTTCTATAGTATCATCACCAACTTGGGCCCTATCAAAGCAACCTCACCAACTTCAAACGAACCAATAGAAGACCTACACTTTATATCGTAAAATGTCTCAGATAGTTCCATATTAATGCTAGAATGATAGTAATTATTATAAGAAAATCCAATCAAAGATAAATGATCATATCAATTACCCTTGAAATTAATACAAAAAGTCTTAACATATCCCCTAAAGTCTGAAAGGTACGATCAGCTTATCCATCAGTGTGATAGTGGAAAGTTGTGTTGGCTTTCACTTGAGTACCAAGACCCTTTTGAAATGACTTCTAAAACTGAGATGTAAACTAAGTACCTTAACTAGAGTTAATGGAAAAAGTTACTCCATGCAAACTTACAATTTCCCGAAGATAAAGCTTGTCTTAATCTTCTGAGGAGAATGAAGTCTGGATGTAAAGAAAGTGAACCAATTTCGACATTCAGTCCACAATAATCAATATTGAATCAAACTGTCAACGAGTGTGACTTAAGCCTATAATGGAGACCATATTCAAATATTTCCACTTCTATGTCAGAAAACAAATGTTTTGAGCCAAACCACCCAGTTTCTGATGCTGAACTTCCACTTATTGACAACTCAGACATTTAGCCACAAATTTTGCAATATCCTTCTTCATTTGATTCAACCAATAGACTTCCCGTACATCAAGATACATATTGGTGTCTTTTGGGAAATAATGAGAACTATGAGATTCTATAAGAATATGATTTATCAACTCATCAATATTCACAACACATAACTGACCTTGATATCAAGGGGCACTATCTCCCTATTAGAAAAAAGCCTTGATGGATTTTTTGGAATCGACTTCTTCAATTCAACCATAATCATATCAAGGTCTTGCTTAGCCATTATATCTGATGCAAAAGATAATTTCAAACCATTATGAGCAACTACACCACCTTCATTAGAATCAACAAAATGAACACCCATTCGGAACAATTTATGCACATCATGAACCAACTCCTTCTTATCATCCTCAACATGAGCAACACTACCCATCAAAAATGTACAAAGAGCATTCATTACCATATTCACTTTTTCGAGGTGATATGGGACACTCATGTCATAATTCTTCAACAATTCGAGCCACATCCTTTGGCAAAGATTTAAATCCTTTTGAGTGAACAATACTTTAAGCTCTTATGGTCAGTGAATACATAACCATGAACACTATACAGGTAATGTCTCCAAATCTTTAAAGTAACACCACCGTTATTAACTCCAAATCATGAATCGAATAATTCTTTTCATGCATATTCAACAAACTTGAAGCATACGCAATGAATATCTCATGAACATCATAATACAACTAAGACCAATCCATGAAGCATCACAATAAACAACAAAACCATCCAATCCTTCTGGTAATGTCAAATTAGGGGTCAAAGTGAGTCTATCCTTCAACTCTTGAAAACTCTTCTCACAACGTTCGACCATAAGAATTTTACCTTCTTTTGAGTTAATATTTCCAAAGGTGAATCAGTAGAGGAAAATCCTTCCATGAACCTTCTATAGTAACCGTACAAATCGAAGAAACTCTACATTTGACAAAGACAATGGTGTAGGACAATTCTTACCTGGCTTGTTTTTTTGGATCGACTCAAACACCTTCGTCGGAGACCATATGGCCAATAAAAGAAACAAACCTCAACCAAAACTCACACTTGCTAAACTTAGCATACAACTCATGGTCCTTAAATATTTGTAACACGACCCTAATCAACATGTTTTTCTCACTCTATGAGTATATCAAGATATCATCTATAAACACAATGACAAACATGTCGAGATATTGCTTAAAGGCCCTATTCCTTACCATAATCACTTTTTAGAGATGATATGGGACACTCATGTCATAATTCTTCAACAACTCGAGCCATATCCTTTAGCAAAGATTTAAATCGTTTTGAGTGAATACATCCTTTGGCAAAGATGAATCAGTAGAGGAAAATTCTTCCATAAACCTTCTATAGTAACCGAAAAAATCTAAGAAACTCTGTATGTATGACGCAGACAATGGTGTAGGACAATTCTTAACTTGCTTGGTTTTCTTAGGATTGACTTAAACACCTTCGCCAGAGACAATACAACCAATAAAAGCAACAAACTTTAACCAAAACTCACACTTGCTAAACTTATCATACAACTCATGGTCCTTAAAAATTTGTAACACGGCCTTGATCAACATGTTCTTCCTTACTCTATGATTAAATCAAGATATCATCTGTAAACACAATGACAAATATGTCAAGATATTTCTTAAAGACCCTATTCATCAAATCGATGAACACTAGTGGAGCATTATTCAAACCAAAAAAAACTTACCAAAAATTCATAATGGTCATACCAAGTTTGAAATATCATCTTCAGAATGTCATTCTCCTTCACCCACAATTGGTGATGACCCAACCGGAGTTCAATCTTGTAGAACTAACTCTCTCTTTGGAGTTGAACACAAAAATAATCTATTCTTGGAATATGATACTTATTCTTAATAGTAATCTTATTTATCAACACACATTCTGAGAGATTCATCCTTCTTTCGAACAAACAACACTGGAGTACCCCATAGAAAGATACTCAATTTAATAAAACTCTTATCCAACATATCTTTTGATTGGTCCTTAACTCCTTAAGTTTTTTGGGTCCATATGATAAGGATGAATAGGAATAGGCTACGCATCTGGGAGATTTCCCTTTCGTGAGGAATGCTAGGATGATCATCGATAAAAACTTTAAAAAACTTATTTACTATTGGAACTGCATCACGAGTAGGGTTCTGGAATCCTTATCCTTTAACCTAACAAGATGATAAATGCAAACCTTAGAAATCATCTTTCTAGACTTTAGGCAAGATATAAATTGACCTTTAAGAATACAATATTTCTCCCTTGCCATGACATGATAGGTTCATTCAGAATCTTGAAAGTGACCAATAGTTTCTTCAATCTATGGAAGCATAAGCTGAATGAAGCCAATCCATCCCAAGAATGACATAAAAATCTAAATTATCAAGATATATAAGATTAAAATGAGTGACTTTATGAGAAATAGAAATAGGACAACTTCAGTGGAGTCTATTAGACACTATAGAATCACCAACGAGAGTAGAGAAATGAAAGAGATCAGAAAGGACTTCGGGACCAAGATCAAATCTCATGGACACATAAGGAGTAATAAACGGTAAGGTAGCACCCAGATCAAGTAAAACATGCACATCGAAATGAAAGATTTTCAATATGTCGTTCACTATATCTTGAGAATTCTCGCGATCTTGTTGAGCCTGAAGAGCATAAATTTATTGTGCTTTGGAGCACCCAAACCATAGCCACTAGATTGAAATTTCCTACACCCCTTTCCTTTTTAGCAAGAAATGTACAATCTCTCATGTTGTCACTATTTTTCCACATTTAAGCAACCATCTATACCGGCCAAACACTTGTCTTCATGCTTCTTACTACACCTAGTGCAATAGAGAATAGAAGATCCATTTCAACCATTTCTTCCTTGAGATTAAGGGTTAGACCCCCTATCTTTTGTTGAAATTTGGAGCCGGAACATTAGAATAACCTTGACCAAAAAACTTTTTCCAGAATGGAGCACACCCTTATCTACCAGACATAAAATGAGAATAATCACCATCACCGACCCTTGCCCTCTTGGACCCTTTTTCCCATTCTTGAGCTTCTCCTATTCAATTTATTGGGCATGTATCATCAAATGGGAGGTATCTATATCTTTAATCAACATGGCAGTACGACACTTTAACGACCATATTAGACACACCCGACATGAACTTACTCATTCTTGCCCTAGAGTTGGCAACCATACTTGGAAAATACTTAGATAATTGAGTAAACTTCAAAGCATACTCCTTTACACTCATATTTCCTTTTGAAGGTTGATGAATTCAAAACACTTTCGCTTCTCTCATTTCAAGAGGAGAGAAATGAAAAAATGCTCCTTTAAATTTCTCACAATCAAGAGGACTCATATCAACCATCCTTTCACTTTTTCATTGTTCAAATCACACTTGAGAAACACCATTGAGTTGATTAGACCAATTCTGCTTTCTCAACCGTAAACAATACCATAGTTCCCACTATATTATACACCTCATCAGTGAACTCCTTAGGATCCTAATCTAAACCCATGAAACTCCATAGGATTCATATTAGTGACTTCTTTTATCCTTGTCACCACCGTACCCACTTTTGGGTTCATAAGAGCAATGACCTCTCTATTAGTTTGGGTCATTATGGCTTGAGACAATACTTGGAAATTAGCTCAGAATTCAGCATGATTCACTTGCTCGGCCAAAGGGTCAACAGAACTAAAGAACCTCGAGCTCCACATTCTCCCCAACATTGCTTCTCACATAATCTCTACGAGGGGCCATATCTTAAAACGGACACTATTCATAAATCTGATGCATTACACACTTATGATTAAGACTTTATGAAAAGCGGCTTATCAGACATCCTAGGAACTTTTCTAAAACCTTGAATACCATGTTTTGTCACGACCCAAAGTACACCAGATGTGGCATGGCATATAAGACCCCAATAGGACCTACACAAGCCACTTGACATATATATACACAATATTATAGACAAAAGTAGGAAATCCCATATGAATAAACGAGTTTTACATTTATAAGTGAAAATCTATCATATTACTGACAATCCATATAGTACATTAAGGGAGTGGTAAAGACGTAACCATACACCACATAAAATATCCAAAAATTAAATGTGGCATATGAAAGCAATAAAGGTGACATGGTCCTCAGAATATGAAGACTCACCAAGTCTTCAAATTCTTGGAGCAATGAACTAGCCACGAGAGAAAGAGGAGAAAAAGTGTCACACCTTACATTAGTGAAGCAATATAGCCACAAGTACGTATTAGTACATGAAATATACTAAGTATATGGTATATGCATAAAATATGAAACATGATATGCATAACAGAGATAAACAATGAAAAACCTTTCTATAGAAACATCATAAAACTTGAACATGATCTATGCATCTTTAAACCATAAGGAGAGCTTCATAAAATACTTAAGAACAACTTAGTTCATTTTGTGGTATATTTATTCTTAACCTTCATAGACCATGTGAACTGTAATGTGATATTTGGTGTCTTGCTCCCACAACTAAAAGAGATATCTTTACTTCCTAAAGCAAGGACCTTAACTTCTAGCTTAGGTGAATCCACTAGCTATGTCACTTAATGCAACATGCGGGGGAACATAGTAAGGTATTAGGAGATTGCTACTAGAGACTCGACCTCTACTAACGGGAGAACCTCCATATCGATATCCCCTCGATTCTAAGTAAAAATACCACTGGAATAGTCATAAACATAAGCATGTCATCATATATGGAAAAGGACAATAACATTACTGATCTAAGCTTAAACATTAAAGAATAGCTCCTTAAATCATGAATCATCCATGCGTGAAAAACCCTTTTACAAAATCATAATCCCTTAATATAAGAAAATCTTTCACAATCTAATTGATGTTGATCTTAAAGCAACCTAGATCATAAGACATTCAGTTTTATAAATCATGCATATCTTTCATGAAAACATCGCTCATAGTTTTAAAACTCCATAATAAATTCACATCCTTCTAGTGTTCATAGTCAAAATCATGTGTCGTGCATGAGTTCATCTGAAATGAATTGAAAAGCATGTAATTGATTCAAAACAATCATAATGACATCAAAATCAAACAATTGATTCAACACCATTAGAACCCATGAAGAATTGAATAAAAACCTAACCATTTAAGGAAATTGAATTAGAGAATTTGAGAGATCTTTGAGACTTAATGGATGAATAGAACCCATTGATGAACTACCACATACCTTTATATTGAAGCCCATTACAAAGGATTAATTGGAGACTTCAAATCTTAAAGAACCCTAGAATCCCTTATGAGCTTTGGAGAGAAACCTAGAGAGAAAATTTTGGGGATTTCAGCGAATAAAAGGGAATGGATAGTTTCTTAGGAATGAAATTAATTATAGGGTCTCATTTTTATAGGACAAATGACATAGTATATGTATTAGATGCATAGAAAAATACTCAACTACCCTCTGAAATAAATGTTGGACAGACCTTACGGTTTGGACCTACGACTCGTTAAAAACTTGCAGACCATACTGGTCAACCATAGGTTGAGTGTCTGAGGCTTAAAATTGGCAAGCTTTCTACGACACCCTTCTACAGATTGTCTAACTTCCTATGGTCGTTATCCTCATCCGTAGACCTTAATATTCTAATTAAAAAATTCACTAGTCAAGATTTGTCTTATGAGACAATCTTATGACCCATCGAACCCTTCCGTATGACTAAGGTCTTAAACTAATTCGTTGAATACATCATATGAATTCCATCTACGGTTCATCAAAAATCTTACAGTTAATCCTGTCAATTTGTGGGTCAAACTTCAGGAACTAAATTTTCCAAACTCAACTCTGGATCTACCATTCAATTCCTACAGACTGCAGGACTTCTTATGATCCGTAGGTTGGACTTGTAGAACACTGCCTTAACCAATTTCCAGCAACTTTTCTTTCCAACTTCCAAGGTGTTACATTTATATGTAGCCAACCATGTTAGCTCCACATGATAGCCTTTTAAATAAAGACTAAATAGGCACACTAGTTAACTTTACCCATTTCCTATTTTTTGTTGTTTATTAAGAGAATAAGTGTCAAAAAAACCATGACTTGCATTATCTATATAGACTTTCATGCATTAACTAATAAAACATATATCAGTTCCCTTCTTATTATAGTGAAATGGGTGAACACCCCTCTCTAGATAAGAATTATAACACTTCATAGCCTACAACCACTTCTCTATCTGCTATCGACTTCAATTAAGTGGAAGCATGTGGCATCTAGGGACTTCCTCAACTTAAAACATGTGTCATCATTGTATGCTCCACTTTTTTTCCTAGTTTATATCCAGGAGTGCTCCTATGATCGATATGTGACCAAACCTACTTAAACAACCTAAAGACTTTGCCCCGTCCCATTTGGAGAATGACCCCTTATAGAATAACTTATTCAATTAGTCTTGCAATTGATATAAGACTAAAATCGGGTTAGTTAGGTCTTTGAAAGCATAGTTCTTTCTTTCTACCCCTTTTGAGCTTGTCCATTAATTAGGTGATCACTTTCTCTCACATTTGACCTTTAGGTTAAAAGTTCAATACTCTATCAACTAAGTTATTGTCACAGCCCAAAATACAATCTAGACGTGACATGTCGTATATAATCTCGAGAGGCCTTATAAAAGCCACTTGACATACATACAACCCAATGAAATGGACAAAAGT
Source organism: Solanum pennellii (assembly GCF_001406875.1). NCBI lineage: Eukaryota > Viridiplantae > Streptophyta > Magnoliopsida > Solanales > Solanaceae > Solanum > Solanum pennellii. Next base: position 32,060,980 of record NC_028644.1, read on the forward strand.
AGAATTTAAGTAAAAGTGTCATATCGTAGAATAGTTTGAACATAAAAACGGAAGTTAACAAGATAATATAATACATCAAAAGAAGTGGTTGTGACTTAACCTATAAACCACATACAATGTTTGAAAATGAAAGACATAAGAAATAATAGTAAAGGTGACATGGTCTATATGTAACAACTCTAAAAATGGATATACTAAGTAATGCTTAATGTGTCTAGAATGCCTACGATTAGATCGGGTTCACACGGATTGATACGCGTAGAACCAGACCTCTGAACCCTTGAGACAGCCAAGCCAACTAACTTGGGGAGTTATTTGAGCTAGTAAAGGTTGGGTCCAGCCATGTAGGGCTCCCGAATATGAAGATTTACCCGCATGAGTCTTTACCGAACTTAAAAAGGGGAAATCTTAAGTTTGGAGGGTCTAGGGGTAAAATGGTCTTTTCAGGCTAAGGGTAGTATCGTAATTACCCTAAATATGTAATAATTATTTAATTAATAAAGTAGAGGGGCATTTTTGGGGGAGAGGGCCAAAAATTGGCTTTGAGTGAAGTCTTGCTCCACCCAGGTTCGAACCTAGGTGGAAGCAATGATTTAAATTGTTTTCATTTAAATTGGTAATTTAATTTAATTAATTAATATTTATTATATGATTTAAGAAAAAGGAAAATCAGATTTTTTCAAAGGTTTGAAAGAGTCCTAGTTTGACTAAGTCCTTACCTAATCCTAAACTACCTTTCACATTTCACTCTCTCACATCAATATCTCACCTTCACGGCCATTCTCTTTTTTTTCATGTTTATTTGCCAAGAAAAAGTACTAAAGAAGCAAAATTACTAAAGTTCTTCACACTTGAAAAACTTACATGAAAATATAAGAAAAACAATCTAATCAAAAACGTTAGGCAAAAGGGAGGATTATTCCGTCGATTTGATGTTGAAGTTGAGGGGATTTGGACGTGATTTTTGGAGAAGTTTTTGGGAAGCAAGTCAAGGTTTGAACTACATAAAAGGTATGGGTTTTTCTTACTCTTGGTACCTTTCCCAAAAGACCCTCAGGACTCAGATGAATCTATTTCGAAAATTAGGGTTGTTCACCGTTGCATGTCCCTGTCACTAGCTCCCATCGATTTGCAGGTTGGATATGTTTGCTTGTAGAAATTAGGGATGTAATGTGTTTTCTTGATGATTACGTTCATGTATGTATGTTCGGATTTATGTGAATATTAAGCATGATGTCCGAAACTATGTGTTTATGTGTGTGCAATGTGTAGCCGTGACATATACTCTTGGTTTGAAGTTCCAAAATGACATGTTATGGTTGTATTCTTACGTGCAAAAACTTATATAAATCGTGATGTTCATATGAAGTATAAGGTGGCTGATTTGAATGGAAACTATTAGCTAAATGAATCCATGAAAAATGCACCTAAAGATGTACTAAATGATCCATGAATCACCCTAAGAACTAACATGTAAACGTTGATTAAAATGGGCTGAAAACTGTACATAATTTCCAGCATCTTGTTGATGAGTTTCGTCCAAGCTAAGTGGTGTATCATTCTATATAAAATGAATTAAAAATAAGTGAGGTCACTGAGAATCGAACCCGTGACCTCACCAAGTTAAAAATCTTAGGAATAAAGTGATAGAAAAAGAATGTGGCATGTGGGACTCGAACCCGTGTGCCTTGACCAAAACATGAAAAAGATAATGAAAAATAAGAGGTGTGGGGTTCGAACCCACAAACCTCCGGTCAGACTTAAGGAAGAATTAAAAGAAAAGTAAAAGTTGAGGCATGTGGGAATCAAACCCACGACCTCTAGGCAGAATAAAAGGAATTTAACGAGAAAATTTAAGTGAGGTTGTGGGGGTTCGATCCCACACCCTCTCGGCCAAGAAGGAGAGAATTTAAAGAAAAGAAAATAAAAGGAAATGAGGTTGTGAGGTTTCGATCCCACATCCTCTCAGTCCCAATGAACGAAAAATAAAGAGAGAAATCAAGGGGAAAATGAATGAAGGCGTTTGGGCTCGATCTTGGGTCCCAAAGCCGTGTGGATCAAACCAAAATAAATAAAAACATAAGTGTTTTCCAAGGGGCTCGGAATCGAGGTCCCTTGCCCAAATCTCATATTGATACATAAGTCATACGTAATAAATGTTCAAAAATAATGTTGCCTACATAGATTGAAATCGAGATCTTGGCATTCTTACAAGATGCGTAAGTCTTGTACCACATAATCTTAGGAAGATATGAATCACTTAAACGAACTATGATTGAAGCCTCATGGATTGTATGTATAGACCCATAAGTCTAGCATACATGTAAAGTAAGTGAACCTAAGATGTATGTAACGAAATGATGAAACCAAAAGGGTCAAGTAAGAGTGCGAAACACACTAAATGGCCAAGTGCATTGGCATATAATGAAATGACATTCACGTAAAAAGGGGTGAGTAATTATGAAGAGCAAATATGCTAAAGCTAATGAATGTGGTGACAACATGATAAGAGTCTAATGTGAAAGATGAGAGCAATCTCAAATGAGCCTAAGTAAATGTTACCAAAACATACTCACATATGAGAGTGTAAAGCTAAAGAAGAGACCGGTCTCTATGAACACTCTAAAGAAAGTATTGAGATTAATGTATACTTAATGCTAATGATGAGATGAGAAATCATCTATTGATCTATGATGTCCTCATACTAGAAGCCAACTTTCATGACGTATGAGTTGAATGTAATGGAACTTTATACTGAGCACCGATAGGCTAGCTATGAGCGGTGATGAATTCTTTTGGGAAAGGTGGAGGTTCACGTAACTCTCATGAGATGAGACTGTCCGGCATGCCGGGTATAAGTCTCCTTGTATCTCCTAGTCTTTGAACCTATACTGCCAATATAGGGATCTAGCAGAGTTCAATTCTCTATATGCGCTAGCATGTTTTGGGTCACTTTGGCCGGTGATTCCACCTCTTTTTGGTGTGGGGTAGACACTGGATTTCATGATGCTCACATGATCTATGTCGGTTAACATTAAAGTTCCCAATGAATGAATGAGGCCAGCCTCAAGTAATGCACATAATGAAATGAACGATACCAAAGGTGTTAGGATAGGATAATCAAGAGGTGATCTAGACTTAAGTAATGACACTAGGTCATTCTTGGTCATTGCACAACGAACTCGATGAAAGTCTTAAACTACATCCTAGGTATGACTGGTGTTTACACTAGCTTATAAATGAATGAAAATGAATCACGTACGAATGAATGAAGCAGACCCTGTGTTTGCTAAACAAGGCTCCCTAGTTGAGGTCCCATATGTTGAGCCCTCATTTTGGGAAGTCTTAATTTCAAGTCCATGATTCCAAGGTCTCATGGCGTATGAATGAATGATATGAACTATGTTATATGCTAATAAGCAATATGTTATGTGTTGTGTGCAATATGTTACGTATGATGATGCATGTTATTCTCATAGCATGACTTTCCTAATCTGATTTTGGCAAGTCCACTGACTTAACTTTCCATGATTCATATCGTTAGGAGAGAGATCTTCTTAATCATGCATGTCCTTGGTGTGTGCTTGCATATACCCATACTTAGTACAAGTGTGTACTAATCCCATACAACTCTCTACTTTTAGGTGCAGGTGCAGCTGGACGCTAGAACTTACGAATACGCGCTGAAGTTATCCGGACGTGGAGCTTTCATCCGGATTTGGTAGGCCCTCATGCTTTCGAGGATGCTTACTATTTTATTCTAGCATTAGACGTAGACATTATCTAGTGGAGTATGTTCCGCTAGTGTTTCTTTCCCAGTTATTTTCAAGGGTTGTATTGGTGCCATTTTGGCAACTATATATTTATGGTTATATCTTTCCTTTGATTATCTTGATTTAGATGGTTGTTGTGAATGCTTATGAGTTTACGTAGATAGTATTATGCGAGATCAATGTTTTCCAATATAAAGTTTAACTAAACAAAAGTTCAAATTTTCCGTTAAAATTAACCTAGATGAAGTAACGATGACGCATGTAGGCTTGTTTGCGACCTCTGAGAGGTCAACGAAGCCGGTCTCGTCTAGGGTCTAGATTTTGGTTGTGACACTATAGAACACTAGGATTCACCAAGCCTTCAGCTATCAATAATCAACTATCCAGGAGCGAGAGGATGAGAAGCGCCAGATCCTACAATATAAAAATAATGTAGGTACAATATGCATTAGTACATGGATGAACTTAGTACGGGGAAATGCATGAAAACACGAGACATGATCATAAGGATACATAAAGAAAAACATGATATGCATGCGCAAGCTAAAACAACTTGAAAAACCTTTAAGGAAGAATCATAAATCATGAACATGGTCAGTTCATCTTCAAACATAATGAAAGCTTCATAAAACCTCTGAAGTAACTTTAGTTTGTTTTGTGGGATTTTAGTTTCAACTGACAATAGACCATATGAGCTATAACATAGATTCTAATGTAACTCCCACACTGAGAAGGGAGTGTCTCCTTGCCATGGTCGAACTCAGTATCATTTTTTCATATGCTATTTGTGAATCCAGTAGGTAGGTCATTAAGATAATCCTATGTGGTACATAGTTTGGAACTAAAGGTTGCAACTAGAGACTATCCTATTTGAGCCTCCATCTCAAGTATTTCGATGCTAAGTTAAATCCCAATGAAAAAGATAAAGTCAATTATCAAAGCAAAATATTAGCATATGTTATAATCAACATACTAATCCAAATTATAGAATCATCATTGAGTAGCTCCTTGAATCATAAATCATGCATATGTGAGAAAATCCTTTCACCAAATCATGATTTCTTAATACATGAGAAAACCTTTCACAATTTATGTGATGCTTATATTAAAAGTAACCTTAGATCATAAACTTCTTTTAGATTATAAATCATGCATAACTTTTATAAATCATATTCATATCTTCATAAATTCATAGTCAAATACATAAATAAATTATGGGTCTATATAAAATCAATTGAAAGATATGCAAATTAATCTAAACATATGCAAAACATATATAAGAAGATTGAAATAGAACAATTTACATCAAAATCAAATAAGACCCATGGAAATTGCATGAATCTCAATCAAAACTAAGTGAAATTGAATTGGAACTTGAAGATCTTTTGGGACAAAATGGATGAATAAAATCTACTGATGAATTCCCACATATCTTGATAAACTTAGCCCAAAAGAAATGGAGGAAAAAAGAGACTTGAAGCTTGAAACCTTAACTTTCTTCCTTGAGCTTAAGAGAGAATTTGAGAGGAGGAACTTGGATGTCAATTGGGACTTGGAGAGACTGAGAGGGTTTGAATAGTTTTAGGAATAGAAAAATAGTTGTAGGGCTTAAATTTGGGTCATAACGACATATTTTAGGTATTAGATGCATAGAAAAGGACTCAAACGCCCTTAATAAATAACTATCATAGTGGTCTACGGTTGGGACCTACGCTCCGTAGAACTTTTTACGGCCCGTACTGGTCAACTTTAAAATCAACTTCAAAAACCCAAAATTGATCATCTTCCCACGAGACCTTCCTACGGTCTCTTGGGAAGTCCCACGGCCCGTAGATCCCAAGTTCAAGTTCGAATTACACTAAGTCTAGAACCTTTCTACGGAACCTCATCTACAACCTGTAGAACCAATATGACCCGTCTTGATTACTCATATGTCCAACATCAAAGATTCAATATTTCCAATAACTTAGCTCAACTCTACGACATCCTTCCTAACCCACGTCCTACTTACTCATATGTCCAACATCAGAGATTTAACATTTCTAACAACTTAGCTCAACTCTACGACTTCCTTCCTAAGCCCTATAGGAGTTTCTATGGACCGTAGCTAGGCCTCGTAGTTCTTGCATCACTGTCAAAAATTGACTTTTTTTCCTTTTTAATCCTACTTTCCTATTTTTGAGGTTTTACAGTTATACACCAAAAAAATATGTAGTAGAAAATAAGAATTAGTATGGAAAAGAGGTTGACCCCCCTTCTTCTCATCATGATAAAGGAGTGTGGCTTTGCATTAGACCTATAATGCAGAAAAATGGAAGAAAATGTAAGGTCGCATGTAGCACTCCGGTAAGAAAAAAGATGTTCTAAGGTGCAATAACTTTCGCGCAACTGCAACACCTTGCTCCTTGCCATTTATTTCAAACTCAAGAAAAACCTTGATCGATATGAAAAAATATGAACTCAAGTTCCCAACCTATACAGGTGGCTTGGTCACGAAACCGGACCTTACTCAAAGAACACCTTTGTTAGTAAGGTTGCATCTTATGTGTGTTTATACAATCTTATAAATGAGCAAACCATAATTCATACACAAGATATCGAAATATCCTAAGGCGCCGCATCGATAAGTCACATATCTCTATGTCCTTTTTATAAGTAAATATTTACATTTTTTTCAAATACAAATAATTTTATAAAAGATTTACTAGTCAACAAAAATAGTAACCAGTTATTCTTTAATATAATTAATTCACGTTTAACAAAAAATCTTTTCGAGTATGAGTAATTCTTTTTGGTTGCAAATTTGAATCCATAATTCATTTTATTATTTATAGATAAAATATAAACTTGGATCAGAATTTAATATTTATATTGAAAATAATTAAATTTTATGCTTACTCATTAGGAGTGTTTGAAAGCAAAGCTTAAAGGAGTGGTAATTCTGGTATTTTTGTTGTGTGACTGAACCCATAAAAGACCCTGGGCAGTAGGCATTCGTTCCTACACTATAAACCTTCCCACCCTTATCATCACTTTTATCTATCTCCTTATCCCTTCTCTCCCATGGCCTCTTCTTCTTCCATTATAGGAGTTTCCTCCATATACCAAACCAATCCTTCACTCGAACTTTCTCGAAGACCCACTGCTACTCCTCCTCTATCTCTTCCTTTCTCCATTGAAAAATCCAATTTTCATGTTCATGTTCGTCTCAGACGTCCTTTTCTGGCTTCTGCTGTAGTAACTCCTAATTCTTCGGTGCTAAGTGAAGAAGCCTTTAAAGGAATTGGGGGTTTTGGGAAGGATTCTTTGAATGTTGGTGAAAGTGAATATGATTCTGAGGATGAGGTTGAGGATAATGAGTCAAATGAGGATGAACTTTCTGTTTCTAAACTTGGTTTACCTCACAGGCTTGTTGACGCTCTTGAGAAGCGTGGAATTACTCAACTTTTCCCAATTCAGGTTCTTTGTCTTGTTCAACTGTTTAGTGCAATTTTATCAGCTAATTTTTATGCCAAATTGGTACAATTAATTGCTTGATAGTTATCCTAATGGTTTTTAAATAAGCTTGTATACCAAAAGGGACTGCACCGTGCACCATTCTGACCTATATGTCACTAATAAGCAACACTACCGTTGCAGTATTGCACTAAGGCTCGCTCTCAGATTTGTGTTCTAATTTGTACTATCTGCAAAAGTAGCTGGACAACTATTTAGAATCCGTATTTAACTATGTTTAGTGGGCTATGGTTGCTCTTTTGATCACCGGTTTGAGGGTCTTATCAACTTCTTTGCAGAACTGCAAGGGGAAGACTCTGTGTTATGCACCCATTCTCCCTAGCACTTGTGTGTGTGGGGTAAAGCCCTTTATTCAGCTGTATCTAACTGAAATATACTTAACTACCCATATAACGTTTGTAGCAGACATAGACATTATCATAAGATGCAAGTATTCACTGTGGGATGCAGCCCAAGTCATTACGGTTGCGAAATGTGTGCTTCTATATTAACTTTATCCTTCATGATTTGGCGTGTGTGTTGATTCAGTGAACTATTTTCTGTTATATATTCCAGTTGTTTATGTAGGTTATTGGAACTAAATGTGATTTTGAAATGGAAGTAAGACTTTTTTCACTGCAAATATAGATAGATTATCCTAAATCATGTGTTTTATTATTATGTAGAGAGCTGTTCTAGTGCCTGCACTGGAGGGTAGGGATATAATTGCTCGTGCAAAGACAGGGACGGGGAAGACACTCGCCTTTGGTATTCCAGTATTGAAAAAGCTTAGTACAGATGAAGAAATGAGATATACTCAGAGGTATAAGTTTTATCATGATGGTTAGAGTTTTTATCAGTCTAATTGTTGACGAGGATGCTAATTTTCTCTTTTAATTTCTAGACGGGGACGGCTTCCCAAAGTTTTGGTACTTGCACCTACTCGAGAGTTAGCCAATCAAGTTGAGAAGGAAATGAAAGAGTCGGCACCGTACTTGAACACAGTCTGCATATACGGAGGCGTTTCTTATGCTACACAGCAAAATGCACTTTCCCGTGGGGTTGATGTTGTTGTTGGAACTCCAGGTAGACTTATTGACCTGATAAACAATAACACCTTGAAACTTGGGGAGGTGGAATATTTGGTCCTCGACGAGGCTGATCAAATGCTCGCAGTTGGATTTGAGGAAGATGTGGAAGTTATTTTGGAAAAACTTCCACCACAGAGGCAAAGCATGCTTTTCTCAGCCACCATGCCTGGCTGGGTAAAGAAACTGTCTAGGAAGTACTTGAACAATCCTTTGACAATTGACTTGGTAAGTGTTCGGTCTTTCTCAAAGTCTCGTATCATCGTCCTTGTTGATTATGATATCATCTTGATATATGCAATACTTCAATGTGCCTCCTGAATGATCTCTAGCTGCTTTTTTTAATAGCAAATGCCGTTGTTTTCTGATTAGAAATAAAAATCGTCAGTATATTTCCTTACTTCTCCAAAGAAGTTATGGATAATTGGTTTTAATTGTTGTCTTACCTCTTGCGCTTTCCCTTCTTTTCAAATACTCATTTAGGTTGGAGATCAAGATGAAAAGCTGGCAGAGGGGATCAAGCTTTATGCTCTATCAGCAACATCAACATCAAAACGATCTATACTTGGTGATCTTGTTACAGTATGAATCAACAGCCTATTCTCATAGCTTTTTTCCACCAATGCAGAATTCAGAGCTTTAGGGTTTTGCTTTAAACAATTTTCAGGTTTATGCAAAGGGTGGAAAGACAATTGTTTTTACACAGACAAAACGAGATGCTGATGAGGTTTCACTGGCATTATCAAATAGCATTTCTTCTGAGGCATTGCATGGTGACATTTCTCAACATCAGAGGGAAAGAACACTAAATGGATTTAGGCAAGGAAAATTCACTGTGCTTGTTGCGACTGACGTTGCATCTCGTGGTCTTGATATACCTAATGTTGACTTAGTAAGTTCATACGGTTATATACGTGAATGCTTTATTTTTAACTTCTGTTATTTATGGTGCGGTTTCTGTGGATAAAGTTGGCATTTTGGGCGTTTATCTAGGTGAAAGAAATGCTTACATTTTGTAGCTGAGAGTCAAAATTTGAGTAACAGAATCCATTGGTTATGTTAGAAAGCGGGCAGTTTTCACAGATGGGTTGTTGCATATTTTGACTATTTGTGTAATTGCCTAAAGCTGCATATACACTGGTGAAATGTGGAAGAGATATGGGTTTGATCAATCATAGTACTAATTGTTATTGTATTTCATAGATATGATATAGTCAAACTTGTTATTCTCTTTCTGTCCAGCTTCTCCTTGTTCTCGTTCCCCCTTCGTTTTGAAAATTTTCAATTTTTCACTTCTGACTTCTGAATTTGATCTTGGAGAAAGCCAAGTGTTATGGAATATCTATATTGATGTAAAATTTCTGCCATATTGAGGTGATACTCTTTCGACTGCGTAGTAAGTGCGTTTGTAATACAATCATAAAATCAGTGTTTAAAGTCTTGCTTTTTGTGGGTGGGGTGGGGTGGGGTGGGAGTTGATGTTGGTATTCATTATATTCCATCGTTTGGCAATGACCAGAATTAACTGTTTGAATCTCTTCTGCTTGAAAAGTGCTGCACAGTCACTTGGACATTGTATTTTCCAATTCTATGCTCTGTTTATAGGCATCAGTTAACAGTAATAACCCTTTGGATCCATCCTCCCTTGTTATTTAGGTAATCCATTATGAATTACCCAACGATCCAGAAACTTTTGTTCATCGCTCTGGTCGAACTGGCCGTGCTGGAAAAGAAGGAATTGCTATTCTGATGTACACAGGTAGTCAAAGGCGAACTGTCAGATCTCTCGAACGTGATGTTGGGTGCAAGTTTGAATTCGTTAGTCCTCCATCTGTCAAAGAGGTTTTAGAGTCATCAGCTGAGCATGTGGTGGCTGCACTTAATGGAGTTCATCCCGAATCTGTTGAGTACTTCATTCCAACTGCGCAACAGTTGATGGAGCAACAAGGAGTGAATTCCCTTGCTGCTGCACTTGCTCTTTTGGGTGGATTTTCCAAACCGCCATCTTCTCGATCTCTAATAACTCATGAACAGGTATGATCACTTATTGAGGTATGTATGTTGATTGATAAATTTTCTTGGTTGCCTCTGTTATTGAGGCACTTAAATGTATTGATAAACCTTAATGATTGCTTCCATATTGAGTTAATCAGCAATTAAGAAATTTCTGCAGTACTTCCTCTTTCCTTCCTTTCTTCACCCTTTGTGCTGCGGACTGTTAGGCTTCTTCTGTATGCAACTTATAATGGCCAATTCAATGGTCAAGTGAGGTGCTGAAGTGATATGATATTTCTCCTATATCTATTCATCAGCTGTTTATTTCATCCCTTGTCCTAACCCATTCTTGGGCTGTCATAGTAATTGACACTAATATCCTCATTAAGGTGCGAAATTGTAGTATCGACAAGTGATATGTGCAATTGAACTGCTCCAAGCCCACTCTGCAGGCCTTGTTAGTTGGGTGAGTTCCTTGGCCTGCAAGTGGGCCATGTACATGGCCTATTCAACTGCCCAAAAGGCAGATAACTCTTCCAACGTTAAATATGCTTCTCCTTTTTCTTTCTCATTTGGGTCTTTCCTCACTTGATGATGCCAATCACCGGATGCTACCACTGTGCTCAAAATGCTAGTATTAGTAACCATGACTTGAGATTTTGATCCATCTCTTTTCACTTTCTTTTATGCCTCCAGTCATCAAGTATATGCCCATTGCATTTTTTGTGATCAACATATTTTCACTGCAGGGGTGGACTACATTACAGCTGACACGTGATTCTGAAACTTCCCGAGGATTCCTGTCGGCAAGATCTGTTACTGGTTTCCTCTCTGATGTCTATTCACCAGCTGCTGATGAAGTTGGCAAAATTCACCTAATTGCAGATGAAAGGGTGTGTGACCAATATGCTAATGATGTTGCTATATGTTCCACATTGTTGATGCCCCTAGGGAGATGTGTTGTGTTGTTTTCTGATCCCCTTCTCGGTGTCTTTGCTCTAACCAGACCATTTCACGTATTTTGAGCTCAGGTTCAGGGGGCCATCTTTGATCTTCCTGAGGAGATTGCTGCAGATCTACTAAATAAGGAATTACCACCTGGAAATACTATTTCCAAGATTACCAAGGTTAATCTGCTTCTTACTGTGGTTCTTGTATATATTCTGTGGCTTAGCTGCACAGTTCATTTTGCTGTTAACTCTTACATCTGAGACAGGATAGTAACCTTTATAATCCTCTGTCTTGCAGTTACCTGCTTTACAAGACGATGGGCCAGCTGGTGATTTCTATGGGAGGTTTTCAAGCAGGGATACTAGGGGGACACGAGGAGGTTTAAGAGACCGTAGAGGCAGATATTCCCAGGGTTCTTCTAGTGGCCGTTACTCTGATAATGATGATGATAATTGGGGGAATGACTCTAGGTCGCGAGGTGGCCGGACAAGAAGGGGAGGAAGTGATTGGCTCATCAGTGGTGATAGGGATAGGCGCTCTAGCAGGTCTTTTTCTGGAGGAAGCAGAGACAGGTTTGTTTCTCATCTTAATGGGCACACAATTTAATACGATTTTCTTCTACTTATGTTGTAAATCTTATTCTCCTTTCTTCCTAAGCAACTTGCTCTTGTTTGATTGCATTACTAGCATAGTCCTGGGACTTTAATCCAGTTACTGGTGCCTTGTTAAAAAGGAAGAGTTAACCCAGTTACCGCTGGCATTATTTGTATGATGGGACGGATTATCAGCATTGTATTGTTAATTGCTTAGATGGTCATTGTCACTACTGAAACTTGGGTAGGTCATGACGACACTTAGCGAGCATCTATTTTCAGTAAGCAAATCAGCATTCATAACAAGAAGCTTAATCCAAATAGGCAAATACCATAATACAATTTAACATGACAGTGGAATTGTGGAAACCATGTATCAGCAGTTCAACATGAGTAAATAATGAATCCCATAATCCAACAATAAAGTCATGGAGCATATAATACTGTCTGAATGAATAAAAACCCAATATCTTAACTAAGAAAGCAGAGGTAACAACATTCATGAGTAGAGTGGATGGCTCACCTCAGTAGCAAGAATTAGTGTTTTAAAAGGTGGGGGCGTGAGGTGATGCGTTTTATGCAGTATGGGGCGACGCGTAAGTTCCATAGATCTATGGGTCGTATATCTCATATATCTTCAATTTTATCATTTTATTATTAAGAAAATAAGCAAAAGAAAAACTTTGAATAACTCTACAAATAGATATAAATAATTCACCAAATATATCTAAAATTTTTGAGAATAATAACAACACAAAAAATGCTGATAGTTGAGATAATCTTTAAAATACAATCAGTGTCCATCTCCACATTACTAGTCCTTTCCACCCTCAAATATTTGCAGTGATTATTTGTTTATATATTTCAAACAAGGATCTAAAGAGTAAGACTAATGACAAAAAATGGATAAAATTGCCTAAGGAACATAATGCTATGAAAGCTCTATCCTATCAGTTTGAGGCACGATTATATAAAAAATTATTTTTGGCAATGTCATTTCCTATGAGAGTTGCTTTGTTTACCACCCAAACGTTGTGTAAAATTAATAAAATTGTATGAATTAATACATCAATAACTTTTATTTTATTTACAAATGAAACAATGTATAAAATTAATACCTGAATGACCAAGTTATTTATGTATTAGCTTGAACCTTAACCAGCTACCAAACGGCCCCTTAGCTGTTTCAACTCTGTTGGTGCCATATGATATATGGAATTGAAATAGACCCTTATCTTGGGTAAATGTCCACACATAACTCAAAAAATTCTCACATCGAAGGTAGCCCAGTAAGCCATCCAAACACTCTGGATACTCACTTATTACTGGCACAGTCAAGCATAACCATCCAAACATTCTGGATACTCACTTATTACTGGCACTGTCAAGCATAATACCCTCCGCTTGGGTGTCCAGAACTACAATAATGAAGCCCAAACAGCCCTTTCTTACCCATCATGAAAGATATCCTTTTGTTGTCAATTGTAGTTGTCTTGCCTTCTTACTCTTGACACGCTTCCATTGGAATTACAAACTTACAATTTTGACGTGATAATTTAGTGTAGTAGGACATGATGTTAGTCAATCCATACTCGTGATATCATCAAAATTAATCATTTTTTTATACAATGAAATGGATCGTGGTCCTTCCCTACCCCGAGACTTCACAATCCTGGTAAACCTAATTTACGACTATAGACTCCCTCCCCTATTTGAGTCGCAACTAAAGACTAATCTAAGAATTTGAGATCCCTCTCTAAATAAGATGCAAAGTAGAGAGACATGCATGTGTAGATCCGGGATCTATAAGTGCAAATGCCTAAAAATAGAGCATATATTAAGGCATGTCGGATATCACCACAACATGGGATGCCTCAATATTTTGCCTATAGCCATAACATAGAAGACCCTGGTTGGCCTAGTGATTGGGAGGCTTTCTTTTTGAGAAAAAAGTACTTTTTTTGGAAAATCAAGGCGTTTGACCAATTAGTTAAACAACTTTTATATAGAAGAAGCAACTTTTATGCTGTTGAGATGAAGCTAAAAAAATTTGCTTCTTAAAAATAGCCGAAGCAGAAAATTATTTTTTCTAGACAAAAGTATTCCTACCATTTATACATATTTACCAATGTATCTCTTTCTAATTAATTAGCATATCTCATAAGTTTGGTTAAGTTCCATTTAGGAATTTTATTCATCATTTTTTCACAATAAATTCTTTGCATTATTTTATATTTAATATATTATTACAATATGCTTTAATGTGTGGAGTGATTTTTAATTTATTTGACTTAATATTTTTATTATATTAAAATCATAATATTAATATTATATCAATATTTAATATTTCTTTGATTTATCTATGTAAAATATTGATTGAAAATTTGTAATATGTATTATTTAGTTAAACAAAAATAAAAATAAATTGAATTTATAATAGATATTTAAAATAATCTCTCTATATAATATATTCTTAATATTAAAAGTGCATTGATGACTGTCTTTTTTCCGTGATTTGATTCTCAAAAGCATTTTGTAAAAGATTAGTCAAATGCAATCTACCTATCAAAAGCATTTTTCAAATAATTTAGCCAAAGATTATTTTCAAAAGCACTTGTCTGAAAAACTATTTTAATAGTGCTTGTAAAATTAAGCAGTTTTTAGCCGCTTGGCCAAATAGGCTCAAAATGGGGTGGTACCCCTGCACCTTATGCACCCTGCTGACTAATACACCATGTGACCTTAAGAGCGACCAATAGTTGTCTGAGCTGCCTGAATACCTTGTTCATAATTTACATAGTGCCCCTGTTCTCCACAAGAATAACAAACTCCTGAGCTCCTCTTACACTGACCAAAGTGGCTTTTATTACAATCAACAGATGTTGGTGGGGTCCATAATGGAACGACCCGCCACGTCTTCGATGCTGCGGCTGTAGTTGTCTCTGTTGGGAGGAAGGAGCGCTGACTAAACCACTATCTACATTGCACTGAAGATCTTGCTATTATTCAAACCATCGAATTCTCAACTTGGAATGTTAGGGCCAAACCTATGAATATCCAAGTCAAGTATCATGTTTTGAAGACAATCTTGTTGAAATCAATGCATATTAATCCAAAATAATACTTGGGATCACACCTTCATATATTGGGGTATTGTTTCTCATTGGAACAGATACTGCTTTACTAAAGCTTGGCATGCATTTTATATTGCCTATTTTTTTCTAATCGTAGTGAGCCACAACCCAATCCTTATTCACTTATATTATTATTATTATTATAATCTTCTTGCTACTTGATGACGTAAATGGCTCACTCTTTAATTTGGGATAGACTTATTTTGGTCCTTTATATATAACATTGGGAATAAATATCTTTGCACGAAGTGGACACTCCTGGTACAAGGTCAGAGAGAAAGCCATTCACTAATGGAAAAGCTGCTGACTAATGTTAAAAGCTAATGAAATAGGGTAACATAAAGAGTTAGAGAATCATTAAATATCATGACTTCAAAATTCTATTCAGAAGTATCTCTGGTCTTAATTTTCTTCATCTATATCAAATCAAACATTCTTGAGGTGCATCCAAACTTTTTTCTTCCCTCTTGGTCCTGCTTTTAGAAAAAATTCCTAGTACAGAACCATTCTTGAAGAGTGAATCAATTTCCTTACCGACAAGATTATGTGCTAAGGATTTAGCTTTACAGAGACTCAATCTGATTTCCAACTTTGACACTTCTTTTTGGGCCTCTTAACCATTGAGAAGGACTGCTCTCAGATTTTCTGGGTCTCAGTTGCTATCACAATCACCCTTCTGATTGGAATTGCAAAGAAGACGTACTTATGAAAAGTTTGACACGAGTGAGTGAAGGCATTGATGCTGGGCACTGTGAAGAACAGAACTTGGAATGAGCGCCATTTATAATCTACATCTGCCCAGAACATAATTTAAAAGAAAAAAGAAAAGAAAGAAAAGACTAGAAGTCTGATTTGTTACTCGGACAATGTCAATGAATTTGTGTCCTTCAACAGTTGAGAGAACAAACCATTTGCTTAGAGTAGAAAAGAGGAACATAATTTGGAAGTCACTTATCTATTAGCTGTTAAGCACATCCTCTACAGTTGATACTTGCAAAGGCCTTGTTTCTAGGTGTGCACCCATGGGTGTGACCTAGTGCTCGTTGAAATGGGTTGAGCATAATGAGGTCTGAGGTTCAAATCCCAGTAGAGACAAAACACTAGGTGATTTCTCCCCATCTACTCTAGCCTTGGTACCTGTTTCTGGTGGGAGGTGGCAGGTACTCCCTGGTCTGGACACTATCTTGTTTCTATGCAAGAAATCACTGTTAGTTCCAATACTGCTGTTAGGTTTTTACTTTTTACGGTACTATTTGTCATTTCTGTCAATAAATGCTAGTGAAGATGGACTATTTATGTCCAATGTTATTTGTGAAGGGCAAAGATAGTCCTTCCCCTATACTTCACGGTTTTTTTCTCACATTTATCGCCTGTAACATGATATAATTTTTGGTTTCTATTGCAGAAGCTTTGGTGGTGCATGTTTCAATTGTGGGCGCAGTGGTCACCGAGCATCTGAATGCCCTAACAAAAGAGACTACTAGGTCCTGTAGGTTGTCTCATCATCCTTGGTGCAGTTTTTGTATGTGGGTGACAATTTCTGATATGCCTCTCACTATTTCCTGTGAAAGCCAGCAATGAAGATAAAGGAGTTTTGAGTATATGTGATACATATGAGCAACAGCAAGATCCTTTACTGTTCCCTCCAGAAAGCACCATCCCTAAAGCTTCACATGGCCCTACCGATGATTAATTGATTTTCTGTTTCTGAAGCATGTAATCAGTTGCCAGTTATTTTCTCTTAGTTTGTTGATGTTGTAGGTGAAGTAAAGATATATCAACTTTCAGTATAGATATGTCGGACTGCAGAGTCTTCCAATTTATATCTCATCTTTAAGATGAGAAACAGATGCAGCGTTTGGGTTCAGGCATGTCAAATATGCTCTGTTATTGTAAGCAAGGTTCATTTTAGTAGTAGTAATACTTGTGGTACCACTATATTCTGCATCCTCATTTTCCCAAGCTTGTTGCATTTGGCTTTATCTACCTAACAGTATGGAAGTGACAATACTAAAGTATTTTATTTTAGTGTTTCATTTGCTATTTTATTTATGGAAAATGGTCAAACATTTTAAACTACGAAACTAACAAAAATGCCTTTAGTCAAATAAATGGTCTTAAAATGTTCATATTGCTATTAGTTTGATCTAAAATACGCCCATTGTTACTTGATAGAACAAAAATGTCTTTTTCATGATTAATATATCTGTTGTAAATTCATTGTATATGTGGATGATCCATTAGAGTTATCCAACAATTAATTGGATTCATGTATTAGTGTTTTCAATGTGATAAGATATCAAGGTGATATGAACCTTGATGATAACTATGTAAAATTTCAAGGTGACCTTTGACTATGATATCTCAACACTATAAATAGAGATATCATTCACCATTGTATGAGATACTTGAATAAGAAAATTATCTCCTCTATCTTATACTTCTTGTCTTTTTCTTCTTATATTCTGAGCTTTCTTTACAACACGTTATCAGCACGAAATTGCTACTTGCAAAGGTATTATATAAATATTTTTATTTAATTCACATATTCTCTCATAATTTTCATTATGTCGAATTTATCCAAACTTGAGTTTGTGGCATTAGATATTTCTGGAAAGAATTATCTTTCATGGGTACTCGATCCTGAGATTCACTTGGCTGCTAAAGGTCTTGATGTCACTATTACTCGGGGAAATGAAGCATCGAGTCAAGATAAGGCGAAGGCTATGATTTTCCTTCGTCATCATCTTGATGAGGGCCTGAAGATTGAATATCTGACGGTAAAAGATCCACTTGAGTTGTGGACTGATTTAAAGGGGAGATATGACCACCTAAAGGCAACAGTGTTGCCAAGAGCTCGTTATGAGTGGATGCATTTACGGTTTCAAGATTTTAAGACCGTAATTGAATACAACTCTGCTGTATTCAGGATAACCTCCCAGTTAAAATTATGTGGGGAGACTATAAAAGATGAGGACATGTTGGAAAAGACACTTACTACTTTCCATGCCTCAAATGTGATATTGCAGCAGCAATATCGTGAAAAGGGTTTTCAGAAATATTCTGAACTAATCTCATGTCTTTTGGTGGCTGAGCAACATAATGCTCTTTTAATGAAAAATCATGAAGCTCGTCCCACTGGAGCTGCTCCATTACCGGAGGCAAATGTGGTGGAAGCACGTGATCAATCTGAAGTAAAAAGAGATGATCATCGGGGCTATAATAATGCACGGGGACGTGGCAAAGATAAAAGACGATACACTAATCGTCAAGGTGGTGGTCATAATAAAAGGGAGAACAACATGAGTTCTCAAAATAACCCCTCAAAAAGTAATTGTCGTCGTTGTGGCATGAAAGGCCATTGGAAGAATGAATGTCGCACACATGAGCATTTTGTAAGGCTCTATCAAAATTCCTTTAAAAAGAAAGGAAATAAAAGTGGTGCTTCCTCTTCCAATGCTCGAGCTGAGTCACATATGACTCTTAAAGATGATGATAAGCCGGGAACATCTCAGAAATATGATAAGGATGTTGAAGCAAATTTGGCTTTAAAGGATGATGTTTTTGATGGCCTTGGTGACATTACTCATATGGAAGTTGATGACTTCTTTGGAGATCGAAACTGATGTTTGATCTTTTAGCTGGGGAATGAAGTCTGTTAATATTTTACTTATGTATTTTTAATTATTATGTTATTCATGTTGAAGTATTTAAATTTCCGTTGTTAATTTTGTTTCTTCCTTCTTTTAATGTATTTTATTTTAATGAAAATTAATAGAAATCCCCAGTTGTCAGTTGGATTCAAGATGAGTAATGGAGATGTATGCCTTCTTGATAGTGCTACAACGCATACAATATTAAAAGAAAAGAAATACTTTTCTAATTTGGTTATGAAAATGGCATATGTCAACACAATATCAGGTAGTACAAAATTAATTGAGGGCTCTGGAAGAGCGACCTTATTACTACCTGGAGGGACAATATTAAGCATTGATAATGCATTATATTGTAGTAAGTCTCAAAGAAACTTATTAAGTTTCAAAGTTATTCGCCAAAATGGCTATCATGTTGAGACGGCTAATGAAGGAAAGGTTGAATACCTTTACATTACTACAATTAATGTAGAGAAGAAAATTGTGCATGAAAAATTACCTGCACTTTCTTCTGGGTTGTACTATACAAGTATAAGTACAGTTGAATCACATGCCGTAGTAAACAAAAGGTTTACTAATTTTAATGATTTTATCATTTGGCATGACCGGTTGGGCCATCCCGGATTTAATATGATGCGCAAAATCATTGAGAATTCACATGGGCACACCTTAAAGAGCCCAAATATCCTTCAATCAAAGGAATTCTCTTGTGCTGCTTGTTCTCAAGGAAAGTTGATCATTAAACCATCAACAGTTAAGGTTGGAATTGAATCCCCTGCGTTTCTGGAACGTATACAGGGTGATATATGTGGACCAATTCAACCTGCATGTGGACCCTTTAAATATTATATGGTCTTGATAGATGCTTCTACAAGATGGTCACATGTGTGTTTATTATCAACTCGCAACATGACTTTTGCGAGATTACTGGCTCAAATAATAAGATTGAAAGCACAATTTCCAGACTATACAATAAAGACAATCCGTCTAGATAATGCTGGTGAGTTTACATCTCAGGCATTTAATGATTATTGTATGTCTACTGGTATAACAGTTGAACATCCAGTTGCGCATGTTCACACTCAAAACGGTCTAGCAGAATCATTGATTAAACATCTGCATATTGATAGCTAGACCATTACTAATGAGAACAAAGTTATCTGTGTCTATGTGGGGGTTTTGCATGCAGCAGCACTTGTGCGCATAACGCCGACCAATTATCATGAATTCTCCCCATTACAATTGACTTTTGGTCAAAAGCCAAACATTTCCCATCTTAGAGTTTTTGGATGTGCGGTGTATGTCCCAATTGCTCCACCACAACGCACAAAGATGGGGCTCCAAAGAAGGTTGGGGATATATGTTGGGTATGAATCTCCTTCAATCATAAAATATTTGGAGCCTATGACTGGAGATTTATTTAAGGCAAGATTTGCTGATTGTCATTTTGATGAATCAGTATACCCAACATTAGGGGGAGAACATAAGTCATTGGGAAAAGAGATAGATTGGAATTCATCATCTCTATCTCATCTGGATCCTCGAACAAACCAATGTGAGCAAGAAGTTCAAAGAATAATTTATTTGCAGAACATTGCAAATCAGCTACCAGATGCATTTACTAATCTTCCAAGGATTACTAAATCGCATATTTCAGCTGTTAATGCTTCATTTCGAGTTGATATCCCGACGGGACAAATTGTTAAGGAAAATGAGTCTAGACCACATTTGAAGCGTGGTAGACCAATTGGTTCCAAGGATAAAAATCCTCGAAAGAGAAAAGGAATAAATGATCAAGATAATCATGGGTTGAAAGAAATTTCTCAAGATGAGACCCAAGTGATAACACATGATGATGAGGAGGTTCGAACTTCTGAAAATAATGAAATTTCAATGAATTATGTCTCGACGAGAAAGTTGTGGAACCGAAATAATGTTGTGATTGACAACATATTTGCCTATAATGTTGCTATTGAAATAATGCAACAAGATGAAGATTTTGAGCCAAAATCTGTTCACAAATGTAGACAGAGAAATGATTGGCCAAAATGGAAGGATGCAATTCAAGCTGAATTAGCTTCACTAGAAAAATGTGAAGTTTTTGGACCGATAATCAGAACACCTGAAGGTATCAAGCCAGTGGGGTACAAATGAGTTTTTGTAGAAAAAAGAAATGAGAAAGGTGAAGTCATGAGATCCAAGGCCCGACTCGTTGCTCAAGGTTTTTCTCAAAGACCTGGCATTGATTATATGAAGACATATTCTCCAGTGGTAGATGCAATCACCTTCAGATATCTCATAAATCTGGCAGTTCATGAAAAACTTGAAATGCGTCTAATGGACGTTGTCACAGCCTATCTATATGGCTCATTGGACCACAACATTTTCATGAAAATTCCTGAAGCATTCAAAGTGCCTGAAGCATACAAAGATTCAAGAGAAACTTGTTCAATAAAGCTTCAGAAATCTCTGTATGGATTGAAACAATCAGGAAGGATGTGTTACAATCGTCTGAGTGAATATTTGTTAAAGAAAGGGTACAAAAATGACCCGATTTGTCCCTGCATTTTCATTAAATGGTCAGGGTCTGAATTTGTAATAATAGCTGTGTATGTTGATGATTTGAACATCATTGGCACTCGTAAAGAGCTTTTGGAAGCTGTTGAGTGTCTGAAAAAAGAATTTGAAATGAAAGATCTTGGCAAGACAAAATTTTGTCTTGGCCTACAGATTGAGAATTTGTCAAATGGAATACTTGTTCATCAATCAACGTACACAGAAAAGATACTAAAGCGTTTTTACATGGATAACTCACATCCATTGAGTACTCCAATGATGGTAAGATCGCTTGACATCAATACAGATCCATTTCGACCTCAAGAGAATGATGAAGAGCTTCTTGGTGATGAAACTCCTTATCTTAGTGCGATCGGGGCACTAATGTACCTTGCTAACAATACTCGACCAGATATCTGTTTTGCAGTAAGTCTACTGGCAAGATTCAGTTCCTCCCCAACAAAAAGACATTGGAATGGTGTTAAACATATACTTCGATATCTTCGAGGGACCATGTACATGGGTTTATTCTATTCCAATGAATCCAAATCAGAACTGATTGGTTACGCAGATGCAGGGTATTTATCAGATCTGCATAAAGCTCGATCACAAACAGGCTATTTGTTTACATGTGGAGACACGGAAATATCTTGGCGATCAATGAAGCAAACGTTAGTAGCCACTTCTTCAAATCATGCAGAAATAATAGTCATCCATGAAGCAAGTCGAGAGTGCGTCTGGTTGAGATCAATGACCCATCATATTCAGGAAATGTGTGGTTTTTCTTTGAAAAAGAATATATCAACCACAATGTACGAAGAAAATGATGCATGTATAGCTCAATTGAAAGGAAGATACATCAAAGGAGACCGGACAAAGCATATCTCACCAAAGTTCTTTTTCACGCATGATCTTCAACAAAATGGTGAGATAGAAGTTCAACAAATTCGTTCAAGTGATAATCTTGCTGATTTATTCACTAAGACATTGTCAACATCAACGTTTGAGAAGTTGAGATACAAGATTGGAATGCGCCGTCTCCGAGATATCAAGTAAAGTTTTCATCAGAAGGAGCGAAATACGCGTTGTACTCTTTTCCTTAACTATGGTTTTGTCCCAAGTTGGGTTTTCCTGATAAGGTTTTTAACGAGGCAACACTCAAAGTGTATTATGAGATATGTGTACTCTTTTTCCTTCACTAGGCTTTTTCCCACTGGGTTTTTCCTAGTAAGGTTTTAACGAGGCACATAATCTATGAATATCCAAGGGGGAGTGTTGTAAATTCATTGTATATGTGGATGATCCATTAGAGTTATCCAACAATTAATTGGATTCATGTATTAGTGTTTCCAATGTGATAAGATATCAAGGTGATATGAACCTTGATGATAACTATGTAAAATTTCATGGTGACCTTTGACTATGATATCTCAACACTATAAATAGAGATATCATTCACCATTGTATGAGATACTTGAATAAGAAAATTATCTCCTCTATCTTATACTTCTTGTCTTTTTCTTCTTATATTCTGAGCTTTCTTTACAACAATATCAATATTATTTTAATTATATATATTCTAAGAAAAATATTATTTTTAAAGAGTCATTTTCTTGTTTTTTATTTCTAAATTACTTTAAATAATAAACAAGTAGGAAGTAATTTAAAGCTTCAATACCCTACGTAGGGGTGCCAATGACGATCAAAATGTGTATGAACTAATATGTTCTTTTAATAAAATCATACGGCCTCATAACACTATATTTTATCTTGTAATTTATGGCATAACATTTACCTCGTATTCAAAAATATGAACTCTATGTTTTGAGTGTAGTGAGAAATTATTTGTCATTATGTTGTGTAATATCAAGATGGTTCATGAATTTGATGGTCACTATCAAGTCACTAGACATTGAAGAGATTAACTAATATACATCATCGGTGCAACGTGTTTCTTTACAAAATATTATTAGGAAAATGCACAAGTACCCCCTTAGACTTTGACTGAAATTTCAGAAACACACCTTAACTAAACTATGGTCTTATTACCCCTGAACTTTTTTTTTTGGTAATTTTGTGCACCTTTTGTCTTACGTGGCACACTCCGTGATTGTACGCAATTAAGGCACATGGGAGATATTTAGATGTCACGTAAGCCAAAAAGGTGCACAAAATGGGAGGGGGTAATAGGACCTTAATTTAGTTAAGATGTGTCTCTGAAATTTCAATCATAATCTAGAGGGTACTTTTGCATTGCCCAAATTTTATCGACAAGTTACCCATTATTTTAGTTTTTCAGGTTATTTTTCTTTTCTTTTTCTTTTTCTTTTTCTCAACTCTCCCTTCTATAACTCCCCCACTACTCTCTCTCTTCCCTTATAGCACTTCATATCTATTTTCATATGTTATCTCTCCACATCAATATTTGTGATCACCCTTCTAACACCAAAGTATTCAAAATCTTATTTATTCATTTAAGGGAAAAAGCTCAACTACGCCATCAAACTGTTAGAAAGGCTCATTTAGATCCGTTAAAAGTTTGGCTCATATATGTCATTGATGTTAAGAAAAAGGCTCATTCATATCATTTTTTAACTCTGATTTAAAAAAAAAAAAACTATTTTTTATACCCCAGACAAGGTTTAACACTTTTCAATTTGAGTTATTGGATCAAATGTACACTCTTCCTTCTACTTCCTTAAAAACACCAAGAACAAATAAAGAACATTCATAATTTCTAAATTTCAATTTTGTTGAATTCTTCACGAAATCGCCTGAAATTTCAAGACTAGTTTCCCTTCGATCTATATACTAAAAATCAATATCTTTTGAGCTTGAAGTCAATCTAACTCAATAAGCGTTGGGTTTTATTTGCCCTAAATTTCTTACTATAAATAGGTTTTTCTTTTAGGAAAAGGTTTTGGATTGACTAATCTTTTTTCTGGTAGGAAAAGGTTTAGGACTCTATAAATAGAGGAATGTTCCTTCTAACTTAATCAGCATTCACAATGTAGTCTTAAAGGCTTTGAGAGTTTTGGTTGGGGAGAGAATTTATGGGTCACAAGTTTGATATATTATCATTTGTGTGAACCTCCCATGTATTCCGAGTGAATTGATTGAGGTTGTTTCTCTCTGTATTTTGTACTCGCTCATCTCCTTTGTGGACGTAGGTCGATTGACCGAACCACGTTAAATCTTTGTGTCTTTTGGTATATTTCTCGTTGTCTTCTTACTCGTGATCTTTCGAGGTTTACTTTGCTAGCTTTCGCATGTACACCTACTTATTTTCGATCCTAACAATAAGACCCACTTCTAATTTCTTCTAAGTTTCAAAACTTCAACATGGTAGAATTTTTCTTCACAACTTCAGATCATTTAAAATTTTGAACATAAACTCATAAAACACTAGGGAACATAAATTTAATGTCAAAAACAACTACAAAAATACGAATTAAAGAAAAGATTTGAAATTTGGGATTGATTTTCATTTTGAATTATTTTTTTTAAATACGGGATGCATTTTTATACTCTACAGGTGATTCTAGAATTTTAGTTTTTCTTAAAGAAATTAATGTTGTAATTGAAATAGACATGATTTCGTAAAGAATTGAAGATGTTGAAAATTTAAAAATTGTCTTTTTTTTTTAATGTGTTCCTGCTTCCTGGTGTTCTTAAAGAAAAAGAAGCAAAAAGTGTACATTTGATCTCAAAACTTCAATTGAAAAGTATTTTTTTTCACTCCAAAAGATGATTTGAGTGCCACTGAAATTTGATTACATATTAAGGAGGGCCAGGCCTAGCTTTCCATAGAATATATATAGATATAACGAAAACCGAAAAAGTTAGCCCACAACAGTGAGAAAGGAAAAGATTCAAGGAGGCTCATGGACCCTTCTCGATTTTCTCATCTGGACTCTAAATGATGGAAATTGACATCTATCACTAGTTAGGCAACCCTCTGATGGTCGTTGGAAAGCCTCTTTATTGTGTATATATACCTTAATTACTTCAGCGTTATGGCTCATATATGTCAGTTTGTCCGCTACTTTGATAGCTTCTCTAAAGTAATGCCTAGTAATCATTCCATGATCTATTACTAGTTTCTTGATCTCCTACACCTATTCATGTATCCTCCTAGGTACCTTCAAAGATTCATTTATACAATTTTGAAGAAGTGGCAAATTTGTTTCTCCCAAGATAAAGGTATGACCATTATCCACACACCACTTGAGACCGAAAAGAAACAAAGAGGCTTTTGCTAAGTTTGTAGTGCCTTGGCCCAACGGGAGAATGAAGGTCGTGATAAATCACATGACTACCAACGTATGATCCATCTGAGTTCATTTTGACAAACAAGAGCGGGGGTATGATCTATTTGACTGAAATAACGATAATACCAGAAGTTGGTGTCCATTACTGTAAGTAAGCTTCTCCAATTATCTTGAATAAACAATTTTGTGAAGGCGGACTAGATAAGATGAAATATTGAAAGATATCATAGAGGTGGATTGGAAAATTAAAGGTTTATCATGTTCAAATTTTGAGCTATATCTCTATCACTAAAGCTCCGACATGATAATCATTGGCAAATTTCTCATAACATAGGTTGCAATGGAGTTATGCACTTTGAAGTTTTAGATTTTGTACATAAGTTCTCTAAGATTAATTCTTCTAAAGTCGCCCATATCTCCAACAAAAGATTGTAAAATTCTTTGAGCATATTGACCAGTGAAAAATAGGTGCTTAGAGCTTTCCGATCTTGGGGTCATACCTGCACCAATACAACAAGAACAATAATTAGTTAATGTAATTCTAAATCTAAAAAATTTTTCATCTGTAGGTAGCCTAGAGTGAATAGATCTCCAGGCTACAAATGACATTTTATAAGGATCATCTTTGTGCCATAGTCTTGAGTCAAATTGAGAAATATTGTTCACTTTTCTAAGACTTTCCAAAGCTGACGAAATCGTAAAAGCTCCTGATTCAAAGATCATCCAAAATATGGATCTATCTTAATGGATGGTAACAGAAAATCTAGCTTTAATTTTTTGATGTAGTCATTTGGCTGAGGTATGAGTATTGTCCAATTCTATACATCTTTTCTGAAAACTTCATTCACATTAACATCTTGATATTCTATGAAATGCTCCATGAGAAAATAAAGTGTCCCTTGAGTGATCCAATTGTCAATTCAAAAGTTAATGTTCCATTTGCCTATCATCTACCAAATAAGATCATTCACAGGGTTGGTGACCCTCAACTCTCACATAGCCTTCCAACTCTGTGATTGAGAAAGATATCAATGGACAGTAGTGGGATGAACATTAGTGCAATACTTAGCTTTTAGAAAGTTTCTACATATTGAATTGGAGGTTCTAAATGATTAAGTACTTTTCAAAATATTTAAATTTGTAACAAATATAAGCATGTCATCAACAAACATATAATCACATAATCACTGGCTATCATTTTTATATGTTTTTGTTGGGCTATTGCCATGTTCCAGCCAAAGGTTCATGGCCTAATACTACTTGAAAAAGGATTAGAATTATTTTCTTTATTTGGTTTTCAATTTTATTAGGAAAGGATTGGAATTGTAATTCTATTTGTAGTTGGTTTTGGCTTTGTAAGGAAAAGCACAACTCGATAAATAGAGGATGATCTTGAGAGAATAATTTAATTACTCATTGATATTGTCTATGAAATACATTAGAACATAAGAGAGGTTTTTGAGAGAGCTTTCAACAAGAGAAAAGAGAGAAGGAAAAGAGTTCTTTTGTTGTAGTCTTTTTCATCAATCAGCAATGTTCAGATCGTGTTTCCCGATTAACTGGCCGTTGGATCGGGCTGAAATTTGAATTGAGTGTTTCTGACATCTTGGTGGTTTATTTAAATGGTGGAGATTGAATTTGGAGGTCAGAAAGATCCTATTTTAGGTCCCGAACAGAAGCTGGATTTGGATGGTGTTTCTTTCTATTTATCTTTTGTTGGTGTAACTATTGTTTTTCTTTTTTTTGGAACATGTTGTGTAGACATAGAAGAATATTTGTAGCCCTCTTATTGGTATATTTATGCAATTGGATCTTGTCGATCCCGTGGTGTTACCTTGGGTTTGAAGGATTTTTCCACATTAAACTTGGTGTTCTGGTGTAGCTATTGTTTGTTCTTTTTTTGCACTTGTTGTGTAGCCATTAGAAGAATATTTGTAATACTATTATTGGTATGATGATACAATTCAGATCTTATGGATTCCGTGGTGGTTACCTTTGGTTTGAAGGATTTTTCCACGTTAAACTTGGTGTTCTTTATTGTTAGATTTTCGATTTCATCTTTTCGTCACAACGACTGGTATCAGAGTTAGGGTTATCTATATGGAGGGGAATATGATCAAGATGGTATGTCTAAACGGAAGAAACTACAACATATGGAAAAGCAAGATGAAAGATCTATTGTTCGTGAAGAAGATGCATCTTCTGATTTTTTCTGCTCATAAACCTAATAATGTGACCGATGAAAATTGGGAATTTGAGAAACAACAAGTATGTGGATATATAAGACAATGGATTAAAGATAATGTTTGCAACCATATTGTGAATGAGACAAATGCTAGAACATTGTCGGAAAAGTTGGAGACGTTTTACGCTTCAAAAACTGGGAATAACAAGTTGTTCTTGTTAAAGCAATTGATGACCTTTTAATACAAGTACGGCAGTCCTATTCTTGATCATATAAATGATTTTTAGGGTATTCTTGATCAACTATCAGGATTGGGTGTTAATTTTGATGATGAAATACAAGGACTTTGGCTTCTTAATACTCTACCGGATTCTTGGGAAACTCTTCGTGTTTCTTTAACAAATTCTGCCACTGGTGGAAAGGTGACTATGGAATATGCAAAGAGTGGTGTGTTGAATGAAGAGGCTAGAAGAAAATCTCAAGACACATCTTCACATTCATATGTTCTATATATAGAAGATCGAGGGAGATATAAGACAAGAGATCCGAGGAGTAGAGGTAAAAGAAGAAGCAAGTCAAAATACAAGAATCCAAATATTATATGTTATCATTGTGGAAAGAAAGGACATATTAAAAGATTTTGCCAAACAATTGAAGTAAGATCTTAAAGAAGGGAAAAGGAAGAAAACAATGAAAATAATGTTGTTGTTGTTGTTGTCCAAGATGACCTTCTCTTCGCTTGTGATAAAGACGTCATCAATTTTGTATCTCAAGATACAAGTTGGATAGTAGATTTTGGAGAATCTACAGCCACATCACATGTCACACCAAGAAAAGACTTCTTTTCATCTTATACTTCTGTTAACTTTGAGGTGTTAAAGATGGATAATGCTGGTGAGGTTAAGGTGTTCGGTATTGGCACTGTTTGTTTGAAAACCAATACTAGTTCAACGTGGTCCTTCAGAATGTCAAGCATGCTCCAGAGATTCCCTTAAATTTGATCTCTGTAGGATAACTAGATGATGATGGCTATCATAATGACTTGTTCAATATTCAATGGAAGCTCACCAAAGGATCATTGATTTTAGCTCGAGGAAGAAAACGTTCAAATTTATACGTGACAGAAGGATCGATTCTTGGTGACTCTATAAATTTGGTGAAGAGCGAGACTTCATCAGAATTGTGGCACAAGAGGCTTAGTCATATGAGAGAGAGGGGGATCACATGTTTGGCTAAGAAGAATTTGCTTGCTGGTGTGAAACAAACAAAGGTGAAAAGATATGTTCATTGCTTAGCAGGGAAACAGAAAAGAGTTTCTTTTCACAGTCATCCTCCTTCAAGAAAGTCTGAGCTATTGGAGCTAGTACACTCAGATTTTTGTGGTCCTTTCAAAGTGAAGTCAAAAGGTGGTGCACTTTACTTTGCTACTTTCATTGATGATCATTCTCGCAAGATTTGGGTATATCCTTTAAAATCAAAAGATCAAGTGTTTGATGTGTTTAAACAGTTTCAAGCCTTATCTGAGAGACAAACGGAAAAGAAATTAAAATGTATTCGCACTGATAATGGTGGTGAGTATATTCATCCCTTTGATAACTACTACAAATCGCAAGGAATTCGTCATCAGAAGACTCCTACAAAGACTACTCAATTAAGAGCCTGTTTGGCTCAGCTTAAAGCTGGTCAAACTGACTTAAAAGCTGGTTTTTGACTTATTTAGCTGTTTGGCAATACTCAAAATAACTTATTTTAAGTTAAAAAAAACTTATTTTAAGCCAAAAGTTAAAAGCTAGGGTAGGGGTGCTTTTTTTTTAGCTTATAAGCTGTTTTAAGTTGACCACATTTTTATCTTTTTGCCCTTAATATTTTTATACAATCTCCAAATTACCCATATAACACTAACATTTCTTTCTTCCATTTTTCCCTTTTCACGTTTGACATAACAACTTCAGCACTTTTATCCAAACGCATAACTGCTTATTTTAAAAATAAATTTCAGCACTTTTAAAAGTACTTTTTTAAAGCTGCTTTTATTAAGCCCATCCAAACGGGCCCTAAATGGTTTGGCAGAGAGGATGAACAGAACTTTAGTTGAGAGAGTTAGATGTGTGCTTTCAGAGGCTAAACTTCCAAATTCTTTTTGGGTTGAAGTACTTAGCATATGTTATCAATTTGTCTCCTGTTGTTGCTTTGGATGGTGATGTTCCAAACAGAGTTTGGTTTGATAAGTATGTTTCTTATGATCACTTAAAAGTGTCTGGGTGTAAAGCTTGTGTGCATGTTCCAAAAGATGAGAGGTCGAAATTTGATGTTAAAACTAAGCAATGCATCTTCATTGGTTATGGTCAAGATGAGTTTGGATATCGCTCCAATTGATAAGAAACTCATTAGAAGTCTTGATGTTGTGTTCTTTGAAGATCAAAATATTGAAGATATTGACAAGACTGAAAAACTAGATTCTCGTACTGATGAGAGCTTAGTTGATGTTGATCCAATTCCTATTATTGATACATCTTCTGCACATGAGGGAACCCAAGGTAATGATCCAGATAATGATTAGAGTGTAGAACATATAAATGTTCCTACTACGATGTTGTGGTTGATAATCAACCAACTCAAGGTGAGATAACCACTTCGAATGATCCAGAAACCTCTTGTAGAAGATCTACTAAAGAGAAGCGAAGCTCAACACGTATTCTCATGATGAGTATATTCTATTGACTAACATGGGAGAACCTAAAGGTTATGATGGATTCATGTCAGATACTCATAGAGATAAGTAAAAAGAACTCATAGTAGACACTCATGAGTTTTGTAGAAGTGTGGCAGGGAGGAAGCCTGTCAAAAGTTACTTCACATAAAGTCCATTTGGCCCCTTGGCTGGAGGGGGAGTTTGTTGGGCTATTGCCCATGTTCCAGCCAAAAGTCCATGGCCTAATCCTACTTGAAAAAGGATTGGAATTATTTTCTTTATTTGGTTTCCAATTCTATTAGGAAAAGGGTTGGAATTGTAATCCTATTTGTAGTTGGTTTTGGCTTTGTAAGGAAAACCACAACTCTATAAATAGAGGATGATCTTGAGAAAATAATATAATTGCTCATTGATATTTTCTTTGAAAGACATTAGAACATAAGAGAGGTTTTTGAGAGAGATTTCAACAAGAGAAAAGAGAAAAGGAAAAGGGTTCTTTTGTTGCAGTCTTTTTCTCCGATCAGCAACGTTCAGATCATGTTTCTTGATTAACTAATCATTGGATCGGGCTGAAATTTAGGCTGAGTATTTCTGACATCTTGGTGGTTTATTTGAACGGTGGAGATCGAATTCGGAGGTCAGCAAGATCCGGTTTTAGGTCCCTAACAGAAATTGGATTTGGGTGGTGTTTCTTTTTATTTATCTTTTGTTGGTGTAGTTATTGTTTGTTCTTTTTTGGCACTTGTTGTTTAGCCATTAGAAGAATATTTGTAACCCTCTTATTGGTATAGTGAAGCAATTCGGATCTTGTCGATCTCGTGGTGGTTACCTTCGATTTGAAGGGTTTTTCCACGTTAAACTTGGTGTTCTGGTGTAGCTATTATTTGTTCTTTTTTTGGCACTTGTTGTGTAGCCATTAGAAGAATATTTGTAACCCTCTTATTGGTATAGTGAAACAATTCGAATCTTGTCGATCCCGTGGTGGTTACCTTCTGTTTGAAGGGTGTTTCCACATTAAACTTGGTATTCTTTATTGTTAGATTTTATGTTTCATCTTTTCATCACAACAGTTTTTATCCACTTCAACGAAAGAAAAATTATCTCTATGTAAGACTTGATCTAATTTTCATGCCACTACTTAAAATAAGAAATTTATATGCAACGCTATATTTAGCATATTCAATAAGCATGCAATCGACAATTTTGGAATCTATTTTTCTCTTCTTAGGTTCAGGCACGAGAACTTAAGTGAGGCAATCTCACACTTTTAAATATTCATAATTATCAAAATTTAAATTTTATTTGAGTCTAAATCAGATATTAAACCAAGAGATGCACATACTTTTTATAAGAGACATTTAATATTCTCTAGTATAGCATGAAATAAATAAAGGAAAAATTAACAAACTAGTCAAATCAATAACTTAATTAGTAAAAAACTCACTACTTTTAAAATATTAGTTAAAATGTCAAAAATATCATTATTTTTAAAAAGAATATGTATCCTAATTAAACCCCTATTTTATCTCCTAAAAAAATAATTTATTTACATTTCTATTTATATCAATAGTTCACTTTTTTCAAATTATTTTAATTTTAAAAAAATCAAAATCTGTAAATTTTCCCCATATCTCTCTCTTCCATAATTATCCCATAAGTAAAAAAATAAAATTCTCTCTCTCCATATTTTCATGTTCATATTCCTATTCAACCTTCAAATCATTCTTCTCTTCGACTCCAATTTTTTTATTATCTTCTACTGAATTTTTTTTTTTATCTTCAAAATTTGGATTCACACAAATTCCTCTAATTAAGGTATTTTAACGTTATATTTTTTTTATAGATTTATTTTCTGATTTTATTGTTGTTTAAATCATTGGTGAAAGTAGGATTTTTCTCATTTAGAACTATAAAACACTCTTCATAGAATGATTCTAAGAGACACTATTCATCTTAGTAAAACGAATTCTAGTGATTTTCATCATTTAATCTATGTATTACTCAAGAAATAGCGGATATTGTAAGATCTGCTTCTAAAATTAGGGAAGAGAGACGACAAGATTAAAGTATTCATCTAATTCAGATTGAAAACGTAATTCGTAGGGTACAAGAAAATGACGGCGAAGACCAAATTGTTAATGAAGATGTATTTAAATATTTTTTACATGTTTAGATTTTTGCATGTTGAGTTGAAGTTAAATAACAATTTGTTCAACAATGTTTACTGAATATATTTGTAAATTTCTTGTTATGTACATTGTGCAATATTTATTAGTTTGTATTTTGTATTCAGTTGTTATTTTATTATTGTATTTTGGGGTCAATTTTTGTTAATTTTGATAATGTATTATTTTTTTCATTCCTTTATATTTTTTCACATTTGTAGATATTCAATAATTTATGAATACATTTTACATGACTATGACATTTCAGATTTTATTAATGAACTTTTGTTGAATTTGTGTTGTATACTATGAAATTTTTTTTGTATTTGTATTTGTAATTTTTTCTTAGAATTTTATACCTTTTCTCAATTAATATTCAAATTAGTATGTATGCTATTAATATTTATATTCATTCAAAATCTCATGTTGTATAGTTATGAATTTTGTATTTGTTCCCAATTGAATTTATCCCAAATGTATACTAACTAGATATGTATATAATTTACATGAAGAACAAATCCTATTAGTTTTTTTTATATATATATAAAAAAATTCAGAATTTTGTAACATTTTTCAATTTGTATTCAAAATCGTATGTATACGATTAATATTTGTATTTATTCAAAAATTATGCTGCATAGTTTATGAATTTGACATTTTTTTCTAATTTGTATTTATTCTAAAGGTATGTAAACTAGTTATGTATTTTATTTAAGAATGATTACACCAAATATTCAATTATTTCTTTTCAATTTTATATTTCATTCTCACTTTTTCATCATACTAATTTTTTGTAATTTATATATTATTATACAAAATTCTAAATAAAAGCTAGAATAAATAGAAATACAAATAAAATACATATTGAAATGAATACATACAAGATTTTTGAAGAAAAAAATAACTACAGAGGGAAAAAATATATGAATACAAATATATTTCTTAAATAACTATATAGATACATTTGGCATACCTATTGGAATGAATACAAACTAATAAAAAACTATAATGAATATAAATAGAATATATTGTGGAATGATTTTAAATAGGTAAAATTCTGGAGAAAAACAAAAGAACAAAGTTTAAATTTTATTTGAAAATGTAACTGATGAGAAAATTAAGTGATCCTTACCTTTTTTTTGAAATATTTTCTCTCTTGATTTTCTCCATTTTCTTATTAAATAATTATATTCTTTAAATAGAAACAAAAAATAAAAACATAAATAAGATACATAACAAATTAAAATTTGATATTTCTACTAAATATTGAAAGTGTTGCTAATGAACCCTCTTAAATGTTAAAATATTGACATTTTAAAAAAATTCTCATAAATAAATAGGCTCAATCATATAAGTAAAAACAAATACAACAGTAATGTAATCATCACAAATATTAAGCACACATATTTTGTAATCATAGCTACAAAAAAATTTTCCCACAAAAAATATTATTTTTAGTTAATTTAATCTTTTTATCTTCAAAATAACTTTTTCTCCCACCTTTTTTCAATAATTCCTCGAAAATCAAATTGATTTGGACATCAGGAGCATGCAACACATCACTTAATGCCAAAAGTTTATCAAATGTGAGTTTGAGAATAATTTTTCTTTTTTCAAGTACTTTAATTACCCTTGAGTCACCAAATCAATAAACAATATCTTCTTCTTTTTTAACTTGGGAGTATGACACAATTATTTTTGTTTATACAAATGTGTATTGTAACACCAAAGTCTATCACATAGTTTCTCAATTTGGCCTCAATATTTATTTCTGAAATACCGCAATAATCATATTATCCATTTCAGCCAAACTTATCTTTAGCTTAGTAAAATTGTCATTTCTTTCCAATATTCTTTTACATTGAGGTGCATTTTTCACGAAGGTTTCATAATTATAGCATTGGATTTGCAACCGTGTCTATTTACATACTTGTAATTTCTTTATCATAAGCTTCTGACAGAATGACGTTAATAGTCAGGATAATACCAACATCAGTATTATCAATAGTTTCAGAACACAATAATTTAAATCAGTTTCTTAGATTGTTGGGAAACAACTGAAATATAACAATAATAATATAATGTAGTATATAGTAAAATAGTTGTCCTAAAAATAAGGTAAATATTACTACGATGATATGTAAATAATAGTGCAGAAAATTAATCTTGAGTCATTGGACAATGTGCAAAAAAGCTATTGCAATGGTGTAAAATATTTTCCCAAAATTAAACAAACATTCCCTATTTTAATTAGAGTATACACGAATCAGCAAACTAATTAGCATCAATTAATTATTAGAGAGAAAATAAAAAGGAACAAAGCCAAATCTATAATTAACCAAAATAGAAAGTTATTACACTCTCCGTTTCAAAAGAATGACTCAGATTTCTTTTTAGTCTGTTTCAAAAAGAATGTCTCATTTTCTTTTTTGGCAACCCTTTAACTTTTCACGCGGTATGTTTAAGACCACAAGATTCAAAAGACATTTTGATACAATTAACACAACTTTAATTTGAAATTATAAAATTAAATTATTTTTTTTAAAACTTCATTTCAAGTTAAACCAGGTCAATTTTTTAAATTAAACCAGATCAATTTTTTTAAAGAAATGAAATATAAAGGAGAGAGAGACCGAGAGGCTAGAGCCTAGAGGGAAAGTAGAGTATAATTTTCTTACAGCATAATACATAAATGTACCATTTAAGTTGGTCTCATTTTACATTTATGTCCTTCAACTTTAAATATAAACAAGTAGACACTTAAACTTGTATAAACTTGAAGAAGTAGACATAAGAGTCCTACGTATCATAATACATGTTGGACATCACATAAGACAAAAATTACACATAAAATATCATGTAGGACATGTATGTGTATTTATTTAACTTTATATAAGATTAAGTATCTACTTATACATACCCAAAATTAAAAGACATAATAAATATAATTTAAAGTTAAGTTAAGTAACATATTTATGTATTATGTTTTTTTTACTTTTATTCATTCCATTTGAAAGATGATCTGAAAGCTATTTAAAGGAGGAAACCAATCAAAAGATGACAAGTGTCAAGACACTTGTCCTCACAAAGCACTTTCAAAATACCAAAACTTCTCTTTCAATTGTCAACTTTTCCAATAAAAATTACTTCTCCAATACACTAAATATTTGACTTTGTAAATACACTTCAAAATAAATTCATTTGAAATAAATAGTGATTTACGTAGCATATAAAAAAATAGAGAATATTACTTTTAAAACATTCATAAATAGTTACACTAATAATGTGTAGAATATGACAAACAAATTATTTGTTCTTCCAACAATCTCTTGAATATGAACTTAAGAAGTTGTGTTTGAATTACACATTTCGCATCAACTTTCATGAAATTTTATACTATGTGCCATATGTAACCAAAATTTTCAATCCAAGAAATACATTTGATTTTTGTAAGCACTTTTCTTTATTTTTAATAGGAGCCATCAGAATTTTGAAGTTAATCCTTGAAGCATAATCACTCTTTTCATCTCAAATTAATGTCTTGTAAGCAAATAACAAATATCTTTAAAAAGATACAGGTAAAATGAAATCAAACTAAAAAGTTTCCCAAACTTTAAAAATGAATGACAATGAAGCGGTGCGAGTTGAGCTTAACCGGCAAAAATTTTTAATCCATCCCGCTCCGCTTCGGATAGCAATGTTTTTAATTTCCAACCCGCCTACCCCGCCCTGCACAGATTCGCCGCCCTGCATAATGCTTTTAATATTTTTTTTTCTAGTTAAGTTTGTCACTAAAAATAAAATTTATAAAAAGAAGTTAATAGCTTGAGCAGTAAATATTGGACGGGCGGCTCGATTATTCGGTATGTAACGTTGTCCCTTCTTTCTTTGTTTGGCATGACTTTTAAAAATAAGCGAATAACAGATTTGATACTTATCTCTAGAGCGTCTAAGTAACGTATATTCTTGCTTCCACAATTATTCCTCTATATATCGGCTATGTTTAAGGCTATGATGATCTCTAATATCTATGGTAGTGCTTCTTAGAGTCATTGAGATTTTACGTTTCCATATCGTATTAAAGGTTCATAATCTTGATAAAACATTAATCTTTGGTAATACTCCTTGCTGGTTCACGTTGATTGTTCTATTGAGTTATAAGAAATGATTTTAATTGCATATGGTTGCTCATAATATTCTGCTCGTGCATAGAGTCCTTTATCATTTCACCGAGTCCCGGGCCGGGTAATGTTCGTGCGGAGTTTCTTGCATATGTCACCGAGTTCCTCACTAGAGGGCCGGGTATGTATATTATATATATGATTGGTGATGAGGATGGTTATGATGATGATGATGACGGAGATGACGTGATGATTATTTTGCCGAGCCCCTTACTAGGGAAGCTGGGCACCTTAAATGTTAAATATATGCATGATTTTCACTTAAAAGGGTATATGTGTAGCGATATTTTGTTTCGACTTGCCATATTGGTATCCTGTCATCTTTACCTTATGCTTTACATACTCAGTACATTGTCCGTACTGACCCCCCTTTCCTCGGGGGGCTGCGTTTCATGCCCGCAGGTGTAGACGCACAGTTCGGTGATCCTCCCGCCTAGGATATCTACTCTGCTGATTGGGAGAGCTCCACTGTTCCGGAGCCCAGTCGTTTTGGTACATAACTTTT
>NC_028644.1:32103375-32116069 GCF_001406875.1 Solanum pennellii
TGGCGGCCTTGTCGGCTCGCGTATGCTGTTATGGTTGAATGGTTATGACTCCTTATGAGACAGGTCCTCTTATATATATATGACGTTGGGGTTGGCTTGATTTGATTAAATTCCATATTGTCTTAGTTTCAGTTGGTTATACTTAGCAGGGTTGTATGTGGGTGTCCAAAACGGGCACTAGTCACGGCCCATCGGGTTGGGTCGTGACAGTTTATAGTATATGGAGTGAGAACATCCATTCAAAATTGTTATCATAGTTAGGAAAAGGCCTAATCCATCGGTGACCCTTTAAACTTGGCACAAACTTTTACTTAGACATCTTAACTGAGCGATGTTTATTTTAGACACCTCATGTATGATTTCGTTGTCATTTTGACACCTTTTTTATGAACATCGCTCAGTTAAAATATCTAAGTGAAAGTTTGTACCAAGTTTAAGGGATCACCGATGCGTTAGACATTAGGAAAAAAATGAGTCATATGAACCTTCAATTCCTGTTAAAAAATATCAAATATGGATGGATCTTGTCATTGTAGATTGTATATGATTAAATAAATTGAAGCTAATTATATATTCAAATAATTATGTAAGTTATTTCAAAAATTCTATTAATAACATGCAGATAGATGGATCACATTTAATATAAATCCACGTAGCAGTTTCATATATACTCCATTAAAAATTTCACGAATCACATCTTTTTCTTAGCAAAAAAAAATTAAATCAAATCAAATCACAAGTGAAAAGAAAAAACATACTGTCAATTCAGCATGTTTGAAAAATCATGCATCATCTATAAAATAAGAAATGAAATAATAATGCTATACAAAATATGAGAAGCACAGAGTTTAAGTTGTTAAACACAATTATGTATCAATCGATTCATTTCCTCGATTCTTGAAATTTATAATCAATTATGTTTGAGAATTATTATGCAATTTAGTATCTTATAAGTCGCTGCAACGATATAAAAGTTCTCACATGCAAGAGAATTGGAGAACTAACATACATGAGAATTCGATTTAAAGTAGTAAAATAAAAAGGTTCATTAAATTAATTTTAAAATTGATACGGTCACGAATATATATTTGATAGATTTGTGGATCAACTTTTCCTTTTAAAAAAATGTTAATTAGTTAAAAAAAATTCTGAATTAGTCAATTATTGTCAAGTGTGTTAACNGATACAACCAAATCTAATGCAAGAAGATAATTAGTATAAATTGTAATTGCAGAAATTGTTACTCTAATTACTGATCTTAGTCTAATTATGTTAGAGATCAGGAGTAAGCTTCTGTAGATATTTGTTAGTTGCTTGTCGATATTTGTTAGTTGCTTGTCTTTGTCCATGAAGCCCTAAAGGTCAACACTACTGGATTACCCACCTAAGCTTTAGATAGGCTGTCATGGGTTTGAGCTTCCCTAACAAACAAAGCAAATATGGCCTGTTTCTGATTTTTGGAACTTGTTGAACAACTCGGATTGTGGTGTGGTTTCTGATTCTTGTTTTTATTGAATTCAGGTTATATAGAGGCTGGTTGGCCAACTTTAGGATCCATCAGGTCGTGGAGATTCAGTCAACCTACTGGATGTAAATGATTTTATGAGTCGATGTGCGCCATGTACCACTTCTGTTACACAGAAACTGGCAAGGCATAGGGACATACTTCATGAATTTACCCTGTGAACTTTCTGAAGTGGGAAAAAGAAAATATATAATCACGACAAATATTCCTTTTCCATACAAAACACTGGAAGTTATTATCACTAAAAAAAGATAGCACCATCCGTACAAATTTTCAAAACTAATCCATCACAATTTTTACACACAACCTATGAATTCCTACAGTTTTCTGCTCGAACGGCTCCAAGGTAATGGAAATATTTTTTCAAAAAGATTCTTCCCAATTTCAATCTCGGGCTCCTTCTTCACACCTCCGAAGCTGTTTAGACTGCTTTGAGCAAATCTAAACGGATGAAAAGTCGAAATCTCCGACTGTGTAAGCAACAACCCACTCTCGATCAAAGCTATACCATACATGGCTATAGCTAGTCTCTGCACATTCTCATCCTACAAAACAAAAACAAAATATTATTGATTCGAAATTTGAGTTTTACAATCATAAGAAAACACAATATATATATATATATATATATATATATATTACCTTTATATATATATTATTTCTATTACATAGAAGAGTGAAGTGGGAGGACGACCAAGGGCAAAAATGTAATTTTATGGTAACAAAATTCTATTAAGAAAGATATAAATAATTCTAGAAACATCTTCCTATATATGAAGTAAATAATGATCAAGGGCAAAAATATAATTTCACGATAACAAAAATCTACCAAGAATGATAATTAAAAATTAAATAATTCTTTCTATTTTTTTCTATCATATAGAAGAGTGAAGTGGTTGGAAGACCAAGAGTAAAAATGTAATTTTATACCTACAAAAAATCTTTTAATAAAGATAGCAAGAGAAACAAATAATTCTAGAAACATCTCTTTGTATATGAAAATAAATGGTGATCAAGGATAAAAATGTAATTTCATACTTATAAAAATCTACCAAGAATAATAATAAGAAACTAAATAGTTCTAGAGACATCTTTGATTAATGTTATTTCTATCAACACATTTTTTTATCACTTCACATTTTTTATGAGTTATTGTGATATCTATTCATTACTTTATCTAATTATTATTTTAATTAATTCCTAATATTTTTATACTGATTATGCTTACTAAAAATGCCTACTTTAACATATTTCTATTTTTTTTTATAGAGAAGAGTGAAGTGGTAGGACGACTAAGGGTAAAAATGTAATTTTATACTTATAAAAATCTTTTAATAAAGATAGCAAGAGAAACAAATAATTCTAGAAACATCTCTTTGTATATGAAAGTAATTGTCAATTCATAAAGATTCTAGAATGTTTCTTTCTATGTTATGATATCAAGAAAGTTGTAATAGATTAGTAATGACAAAACAACCAAATATATTTTCCTAAATGCCATGTGTATCTTAATGATGTGACATTAATATGAACCCACATTTTCAATCATATTTTTTTCATAATATAGACTAATTTTAATGAGTTAGTACACTTCGTATATATTTATTTTTTGTAGAGTGTAAAATTTTCATTAAACCAAAAATATCAATTAAATAAATTTTAGACAAATTTTTTTTTACAATATACTAATGATTTTTATAGGTCTAAAGGTAATTCTAAATTAATGATTTGTTAAGACCTAGAAAATTAACTTACGTGATGTTTGTCTAAAAAAATCATATTAATACATTACAACTAATATGATAATTGATGTGATAACTTATTTTAAGTAATATTCCTCTATATCATAAAGTAAATAACTTCTTACTATGAGGACATATAAAAATATTCATAGCAATTTTTCATAAAACATCAAATTTTATAATTTTTGATAATAAAATAAATTACCTATTAATATAAGCAAATAAATTTATAGTGTGAAAATTCTTTACACTAATATGTATACGATATAAAAATATTAAAATATATAATTTGTACTCCATTTTTCATAAATAATTTTCTAACTATAAATAAAGTATCTCTTATAATTTTCATATTGGTTCATTATGACAATTAACATATGACATATATATCTCTAATGAGTGACAATTAACTCATAACGACCTTCATATGATAGTGAGTTGCACTTTTTAGTCTTGATTTTTTACTTCTTACAATATTGAATTATAATAAAATTAGTGTCATTCGTCGATAGTAAGGAGCATATTAAATATTAGATTATGAATGTTTTACAAGTCAAAACAAATGTTTCCACAATTGATATCAATGCTTGAATTTCAAATTAAGTTAATTTATTACAGTTTGGATTATTATCGGCAGAATATTGATAAAAATATACTATTAAAAAGAATAGTGAAAAAGCTTTAGTATTTTCATTTTTAATTTTGTTAAAAGGCAAAATATTATAAAAACTTAAATTTCATAAATATAAAATGGATCTAAAGTTTATACTCACTCCATTTTGATTTATGTAATGTTTATTTGACTTAAATGATTTTTTTTTATAAAAAACACTTTTAAGACTCATAATCTAAAACAAACCATAGATGTTCATATGATTATAAACCATCTTACGAAGAATAAAACGAATATTTTGAAGTCAAAATGTTATTAAATATATTAATATATCATTCTTTTAAAATTGACTACAGAGAAAAATATGTCACATAAATTAAATAAAAATTATATAAATTTTCATAGTGTTAGGAGTTAATTACTTTATATCCATACTCTTTTTCAAATTATAAAAATTTCTTAGAATTCAAATTTTTTGGATTCATCAACAGAAATGATGTGGATACATAGGTCGTGAAACTATTCAAAAAAACTTGCAGACACATATCTCGCGGATCAATTCGAGATGGGAGGAGTGTATTCGAGAGGGAATATGGGTGCATCCGATAGGAGAGATGTATTTAAGAGGGGATAAAGATGTATCCGAGAGAGGATAGTGTAACGACCCATTTGGTCGTTTTGAGTACTAGAACTTTTTATTTGATAAAAAAGTAAATACTTTCGATAGATTCTAAATGGGTGTTTTGGACTATTCAAAATTATATTTATGAAATTACTTGGGCAGTTTTAATAATTTATTTAATTGGTGGTTAGAAGAAATAACGTTAAAATTAATAGTGAGTCACTTTTGCCTCTTTTATAATAAGTCATATAATAATTAGGGTTAATAAATCATATGTAGAAGAAAAGAAAAGCGGTGAAGAGAGGAGAAAAAAAAAAGGATCGATTGTATGACCTTGCAGGTAAAAGTCTTCATCCAAATTTTCAATCTTTGTCCTTATTTATATATATATTGTCAATTAAAGAATAAAAGTATAAACTATTAATATATAATATAGGTTGGGCAAGAAGTTAAATTGGATAGAACGTTGGGTTGATTATGTGAACTAGGGGAGAAACTTTAATGGTCATGACTAAATAACAATGGTATAATGATTATGGAGTTGAAAGTCGTTAGTCTATAACAAAAATTTGTGGGTGGATTGTTGATGCAATTAACTCGGAAAATTGGTTCATCGTTAATATTATTAAAATTGGTTGAACTTTGTTTGTTTAGTCCATTAGTGAAACCAACGGAGGGACTATAAGAAATACATAACTGTTAATGGATTGTAATTAAAGATTTGCATGGATGGACTTTGGTTATTAGTAAGTTATATAAATTAAAATGAATTGTTTCTCAAATTCATGTGGCAACAAATGTGATAGTCACTGGTTGATGTGTCAATTCATGGATCAATCATGACAAACTAATTTATGGAAAATTATTAGATAATTATGATGTTTTGACTAGGGGAGAGAGGAATAACATACTGAGTTAACAACTATAATAAAATTAATTCTTATAGTTAGCGCTAATGATCAATAATTAATTTACATCAATCTTGAGTTATTTCCATTAGTTATTATATTATAACTAAGTTTAAATATTTTGGAATAGATAATTAAATTTTAGGTGCATCGAATCATTTAAATTTCGTTAAAGTCATGCTAATCGAAGAATTAAGACATATATAAGTTTGAACTTTAGGAAATCGATTGTTGAATTAGGTGAGCTTTTGGGTTTAGGCTTAGACATAGAATAATACAAGTGTAGACTCGTCAACTTACAAATTATGCATATATATACTTGATAGATTGGAAGAGTTCAGAGGCATTGAGGAAAGGAAAAGTAGTTGAGAAGTAGCTTGTTCACTTCGGTTCTTCAATGGAGGTAGGTTATGGTTTATGCTACTTGATAGTAAACTCTTAATAGTGACTGATATGCATTGAATGATATTGTGAAGTTCTCTATGTACTTGATTGTGTGATTGTGTGGCTTAGTCGTGTATTTTGTAATTGGTCTGAAATCCCGAGACCGTGGAATGTATAATCTTAAACCATCTCTATCGAAGAAATGCCTTGAATAAAGAAGGCTCGATGAAATATTATTAACGAATGAAAAAGTGGTGATATTAAATGATAAATTAATGGTATTATTGGATCGGAGTGTCACGTTCCGACACGGTATTCTTGGATCGGAGTGTCACATTCCGACATGGTATTCTTTGATCAGAGTGTCACGTTCCGACACGTTATTCTTGGGTCGGAGTGTCACGTTTCGACACGGTATTCTTGGATCGGAGTATCACGTTCCGACACAGTATTCTTGGATCAGAGTGTCACGTTCCGACACGGTATTCTTGCATCGGAGTGTCACGTTTCGACACGATAATATTAAAGGAAAAACATGTTGAATTAATGAAAGATACTCAATCTCAAAGAACTCAACTCCCAAAATGGTTCGATTTGGAGGCATGAGTCCTCATGTGTGATCTTGATATCATTGACTTATTACGAGCATACTTTAATGTTGTTGATACTTGTTCATGTTGTTTGTTGTTTATCACATGTTAAGTGCTGTAGTTGAGTTCATACTATTATTTATTGTATATTAGTTCATATTTTGGGTTGGCCGATGATATCTACTCAGTACATGTTGCCCCCGTACTGAGTCCTACTTGTGTTTTTCTTTGTTTTCCTTTTACGAAATGCAGCGAGTGTACCTATGACTTCAGATTTCCCTCAGCTCTAGCCAGACTCCCGCATATCAAGTTCCAGGGTGAGCTATTCATTCAAGCTCGTGTTGGATTCTTTCGGTCATGACATGATGTCCTATATATTCGGACACATACCATTTTATTCATTTATTTTGGTGTCTTTGATACTCTTAGACTTAGTAATTAGAGATTATATGTCCTTGTTGT
This sequence comes from Solanum pennellii, assembly GCF_001406875.1. NCBI lineage: Eukaryota > Viridiplantae > Streptophyta > Magnoliopsida > Solanales > Solanaceae > Solanum > Solanum pennellii. Next base: position 32,110,222 of record NC_028644.1, read on the forward strand.
GATGACTTTCAGGTTTTGGGAAACGAAAGTTAATAAATTTTGGAGCTTCCTTAATATTTTGTTATTCGCAGTTGAATTATTGGTACATGTTGGGATTTGAATTTCTTGGTTCGTACACCTAGGTAGTTAAGTGTGGATGCCACTCACGACTCGTTTTGGGTCGTGGCAGATAGAGATGTACCCGAGAGTAGGTAATGATGTATCTGACAGAGAATAGAGATGTATTTGAAGGATTTTTGTAAATTTTTTTAAATGGTAGAAAATTTTAGAAACTATAATAAAATAAAATGAGAATTTAGGTAAAAAAAATTAAATCAAAATTGAAAAAATAATTAATTATATTGAGCCCGTGAACGGGACTTCAATTATCTAGTCCTTATATATAAGTCAAAAAGAAAAGGACTAACACTGCATTATTTAGTTGTACAACATGTTATCTGAATTATACGTGAAAGAATGAACACTGCATATTGTCATTGTACAACAAGCATTCATATTGTACTGGAGAGGTTTTCTCATTTTTGACCCTTTTTGGCTCAATTTAGTTGGCTCTTACAACACAAATTGCATCTGCATATACTCCAAAGGTCTCATTTGAAGCAACTCCAAATCTCCATCTTCGTCTCCTGCAACTTAGCTCAAGATTAAAACTGGTGAGTTTCTTCATCTTCTTTCCGACATATCTTCTTCTTCTCTTCTCTTCTCTTCTCTTCTCTTCTCTCGTGTTTATTCTTCTTCTCTCTTATTGTATTTCTGTGTTTTTTATTTTCTTATTTTTGGCAAATTCTTTCTCCATTCCTTCTTTGTCCATTTCACAGTTTTATTGGTAATGGAAATTCGGTGATTGGGTAATGAAATTGGGTCAATCAGTAAAGAAAATTGTGCAAAAAAAGGTACTTTTTTATGGTGGATGGGTTCTTTTGTGATGAAGTTAGTTTAAAATTTTGCGCATGCATGTCAATGCTATGTTTGACCTTCAATGTACTGAGGGTGTTTGATAGTATGCCTGATACAACTTGTTTTTCCTTCTTTAATTGTGCATTTATAGATATGTAGTAATTTCTATTCTATATTTTAGAAGTCATTCGTAATGGTCATACGACTAAAATGATGATTAAAATTATTAATATATCCACCAACAATAGAAGATGCACATGAGCATTCTACATATAATATAGTATACGAGGAGATTATTCAAAATGCATTCACATGGAACTTTAACTTCTATATCATTCGGAAGAAAATCTACTAAACCTAAAAGGCCATCGATGTTTTCAAGTAAAAGCTATTGGAAGACTTCGCATTACATAACAAGGTTAGTGAAGCATACACCTCATTGTTAGAACTTAAAATAGCACTTCTGAAGGAGTTACAATGAAAAAAAAACTTTCAAAATAAGAAGTCTTCAAGTTTTTAAAATGTCTTGCCCATATATTTGTCCGATTAAATTAAATACTTACTTGATTTTGAAGTTGATACAAATTTTTAGTTTAAGGGTGATGGAGGTCAAGAATGATGACATCATAGTAAAAGTTTGATCTCAAAGTATATTTTCTAATTTGCTGGTGTGATTTAGCTTTTAAATTGAAAGTTTAAAGGTTCATAGACCCTGGCACGAGTGCTACAATAAAAAGTATATTTCCATGTTGTTGGTATACTATGGTAATAGAAACTTCTCCCTATGAGTTTACAGGTAGCTGCTTCATGTTCCCCATAAATAAAAAGGACTCAATTGTATATGGTGGGTGATTTACATGTTCTATATTGACATTTAGTGGAAATCAATTATCTCTTCTTTCAAACATAAATGATTGTGTCTTGAGGGGACCAACTAATTTCTCAAATCATTATTGTCGTGTAAATATATTGTCACCTGAATGATTCTAATTGAAATAAAGCATCATTGTTGGTAAAATAGAACTTTTGTAAGAATCTATTTACGCGAATCAGTTTTCTCGCATGCTCAACTTTATGTCGCTTTATTCGGAGCTAAAACTTTTTGGGTGCAGGTCCTACCCGAATAGTAACTATTTCTTTCTCTGTTCCTTTTTTCTTTTCCTGTTCTTTTTTCTGTCCCTCTTGTTGTTTGTTTCAATTACCATTTCTGCGTTGCAGATTTCTCTCCTGTGATTTAGGTCTACCCGAAAAATGTCAAAATACTAATACGACCGCCTACTGTAGAAGATACAAATGATCATTGTACCTATGATATAGTATATGAAGAAATCATTCAAAAAGCACTCACTGAAATCCTAACTTCTCTATCCTTCAGAAGCAAGACCTACTAAGCCTAAAAGGCCATCAAATGTCTCCCATAAAAACTATAGGAAGCTCTACATTACACAATAAGGTCAGTAAATATTTTTAAAAAAAAGATGTTCGCCAAAATATGCTCGCCCAACAACAATCCCAACAACAATGAATACTTCATTCATTTTTTCTTAATTGCAGGTACAATTCAACTCTAAAATTGTATATATGTTGTGTCTTTAGGCATCTGGCAATTTGTTGTGTTCTCCATGTGAGAATTGGAAAAAATTAATAGGAAGAAAGAAAACTGACGCAAAAGTTAGTACTATATGATAGCCGATAGTTCTTTTTTCCCTCTTCTATAATTCATTGTTTTTGGATTTTACATATTTTCAAATTTTTTCACTACTTTTGAATCAAATAGAGTCTGTTTCACAGATGCAACACAAATATCGACACTATGGAACACAATTCCAACATTAGTCCTACAAAGGAAGAGTAAAAAAAAGGGCTATCAGAAAAGGAACATCAAGCCAAAGTGATTTTTATCTGTATGTACTGTACAACACAAATTACATATACCGTGTCCTCAAAAACTTTCATTTCAAGCAACCTCTTTCAACTCTAAATTTGCATCTGTCTCTTGTAACACAGATCTTCTCAAAATTTAAATTGGTAAATTATTCCACCTTCTTTCTGCTTTTCTGTTTCTTCTTTCTTTTTTTCCAACGTATTTTTGTTCACGGAGTCTTGTTAAACTTTCTTTACAAAAGTTTATTTAAGGAAATAAATCATTTCCCATTCACCTTGGAAAACAAGGTAACATGTGGACTCTTAACCAGGACAATTTTGTCTATATTTGGGACAACTGAACTGCTGATGGTTGACATATTGAGTACTTAAGGTGTGATTTTTATCATCTATTCCTTGATCTTTCAGATATTTCATAGAACTTTGTGTGGATCCTCAATCACCAATCCTTGCATCAATATGGGTTGTGCTCGAGAGGGTAAATGAGAAATCCAACTTTCCAAACTTAATCCATATTTATCTTTTGATTATTTATTGTTAATGAAATAGATAATGTATATGGAATAACTATCATTATAGGTCCTTTTTCAGGAGTTGAACACATTACGAGGAAAAATTCATTCTCCTCTTTTTCTTTGTTGACTGGTAATAGTTTGTTTGGAGAATAAGTGATGATGTTGTTGATTGGTTTCCTTTTTATACTCTATGATTTTCTTTGCTTTTTGTCACAATTTTATTTCATTAGCTCACTGTAGGAATGATTTGGTTTAGTTGTTTAAGCTGAAGCTCTTTTTTTTAAAGAAGTTATTAGTTCTATTGCAGGTAACAAGTAGATGCATAATAGTTACAAAAGCTTAGTTAGCAAAAGATCAGCGCTCCTTTACATTTTCTTTAGCTATATTTTTAATCTTAGCTTGTTTGCTTGATGAAATGCTTCAGAATTGCTAGCTTATATGCCAGTTTTATTGTCTGTTTCTTGATAGATGATTGAAAGATTTACTATATAATTTTTACTTTTACTGTTTTCAAAAGGATTTTTCATATGTTTCTGTTCAGAATTATTTGTTTTTGCCATTTTATCCTGATAATAGTCCTTGTTATACTATTTTGACACTTGATATGAATCTCTTCTCTGTTTTTCTTGTATCGTGTGGTATGTGAGACCTAGTGCAGCTCCTATGCCTGGAGTTCCCCCGTTGGGTCCCCGAAGAATAACTGGTCAAGTCTGCCCCCATCAATGTAGCCCTGTTGTTGGACGTGAAAGGTGGTGTGTCTGCATGTGGCTTTGGGACTAGGCTGAAATTCACTCTTTTCTCACACAAGTATGTTTCCTGATTTATAACATACTCGAATTCGCTATGTTTTCTGTTTGGTGAGGTTTGTTGTTTACTGTTATGAAGGAATCAAGTATGAATAAATCCAACTATACAAAAACATGAGGTAGTTAACTTTTACAGATCGATAGGTAGTTGATATTCCAAAGCATCTACTATTCATTTCATTTTTTGATTGGAGAATATACTTTGAAAGGGTCATTTCCATGTGATTTTTTTGGAGAACTTCAAAGTTTCACCTACTTGGAACCGGACAACAGCCAGCTAACTGGACCAATTCCTTCTGAATTGGATAAGAACCAAAAGTAAGTTAAATGATATGTATAATATTCTGGAAACCCAAGATTAAAGCACTGCGACTCTAACAATTCATCAGCCTTTAAAATACATCTAAGTTTAAAAATAAACACGACACCACAAATTTGTACCAATAGCATTGAAAATTGTACTTCACTATCGTACCCTCTTCACTAGTAAATAAACACGTACTACTCTTCCGATTTTTCATTATTTTACTTTGGTCCTTATGTCATTTTTTCATCTTTTCCATCATTTTCTGCTTCTCTATTTGTCATTCTCCTATTCTCACTTTTGGAAAAGAAGAGACTTTTTGAAATTGAAGGTAATTAGAGAAGAGTGATTCAAGTCCCGCTGGTGCAGCAATTTGGTGATGAAAATTCACATTTGACTACCGAAATTGGAGGTAATTTTCATTCTATTTTTTTCCTGAGATATTAATCTCTTATTTATTAAAATCAAAATTGTCTTTTACTTTTCATGTGTTTATGGTTTGGAATTAGGAAAATCAATATACCCATCACTACAAAATGGGTGTAACATGTAAGAACAAGAATAAGATAAACCTCACCAAAAATCTCGTGAGCTTTTGGCGCTCTTTCTTTAATTCATTTTGCAGATATGTGTACTCATTACTATTTTGTCTCAATTTCTTATAATACAAAAAGACTTTCAAGCAGCAGTGTAGATAGATGTAAAACTCAATTTTGAAATTTCTAACACTCAATGGTGTATAGTTGACAAGGTAATCACATTTTTAATGAAAAATTCTAAACACAATATAGCTTCTGAGCTTCTTATTCAACAGAAAAAAAAGGAACCCGATATAGGTTTTCGTGATCCTTTATTCTTGATACTACTAGCAGTAGCATCTTCTCTTTTTGTTGGTCACGAGAAGGAATAGAAAGATTTTCGGCTGTTAAATTTCAAACTTGAAAAATGATACACGACTTAACGAGGACAAGGATCAGTAATTGGAAATACTATGATTACATGCTTATTGTTCTATTTCTTTCCTTCATGAAGATGCATAGTAGACCTTTTGTTCCAATTTCTATGTCAATGAGTTTGTGAATGTGCCTACATCTTGTATAAACAGTGTAATTTTCCACCGAAGCTGTCACGACCCAAAACCGAGCCGCGACTGGCACCCACACTTACCCTCCTATGTGAGCGAACCAACCAATCTAAATCCTAACATTTCAATTTAATATCAACAGAAAGTAATGCGGAAGACTTAAACTCATTAATAAAAGACAATTCAATAACTTCTAAAATTCAACATCTATTATTCCCCAAAATCTGGAAGTCATCACCACAAGAACATCTATGATCAAATTACTAAACTAAGAGTATTCTAAGAAGCTAAAATAAACAAAAGCTAGTCCATGCCGGAACTTCAAGGCATCAAGACATGAGGAAGAAGATCCAGTCCA